>NW_018397254.1:14814815-14822357 GCF_002168275.2 Theobroma umbraticum | reverse complement strand
TTTAGCCAAAAATATTTTTGCAAGTTGTTTTCACAAAGCATTGTTCTTGCCATTTCATATAATGTCCTATTTTTTCTTTCCCCTACTCCATTTTGTTCTAAAGTTCTAGAAGCTGAAAAATTATGATCAAAACCATTTTCATTGCAAAAGATTTCAAACTCATCACTTTCAAATTCACCACCATGGTCACTTCTAACATTAACAATAATAAGCCCTTTCTCATTTTGTACTCTTTTATAATGTTTAACAAAAGTAGGCAATGCATCATCTTTGTGAGCAAGAAAGTACACCCATGTATATCTTAAGTAATCATCAATAATAACAATACCATATGACTTGCCTCATAAACTTGTGACAATAATTGGTCCAAATAAGTCAACATGCAATATTTCAAGTCATCTAGAAGTTGAGATTATTGTCTTATATTTAAATGAACTTTTAACTTGTTTCCCAAATTGACATGCATCACATACCTTATCATTTTCAAAATATATCTTTGGAAGTCCAATGACTAGGTCATTTCTTAAGAGTTTTGAAATAGTGTGCATACTAGCATGTCCTAATCTTCTATGCCATAACCATTTATCACAAACATAATTGGCCATAAGACATGATTCACTATTAGGCTCAATTTCATCAAGGAAGATAACATACATGTTCTTAATTCTTTTGCCCATGAATGCAACTTTGTTAGTGTCAACATCAATTACTTGACATCTATGGGAATCAAAGAAAACTCTAAACCTTTTATTACAAAGCTAACTAATACTAAGGAAGTTATGTCTTAGGCCTTTAATAGATAAAACATGCTTGATTTGAGTTTAAGAAGTGTTACCAATGGTTCTAATTCCTTGGATAATACCTTTGGAGTCTTCAGCAAAAGAAACACAACCACTCTTTTTCCTATCAAGCTTTGAAAATACTTTCTTGTTGCTGGTCATGTGTCTTAGCAGCCTCAGTCCAAATACCAAGGCTACCTTTCTTTTGGTTGAGCTTCAAAATATTGATCCATTTGCTCTTACTCAACCTACAAAACAAATTTTTTGTTTTCTTTAGAGGTTCCTACACTTTGATGGATCCTTAGGGGTTAACAAGCACATGAGATCCTTTAGGCACCCAAACCAATCCGATTTTGGGAAGGTTACTTCCATTATAATAACAATCATAAGCAAAATAACCTCTCTTGCTATAGATATAACAGTAATGCGAAGATGCATTACTTCTCTTTCTCAAAGGTGTAATTTCTTATGGTTTTTCTTCACTTTTCAATTTCAGTTTTGATTTCTTTTCCATTGAAGCTTTAAGAGCAAGATTTTCATCCACTACCTTTTACAAGGCTATATTTGTGCTCTTTAGTTCCAGCTTCAAAAGTTCAAAATCTATTTTGGAATGTTCAAGTTCAATTTGAAGCATATTCCTTTTATCAAAAACAAAATTATAATAATGCTTGATTTTTTCTAATTCATCATCCAATGCTATGGCTTTCTTCCTCATAATTTTATACTTCAATGCAAGCTTTTCAAATTCAGCATTCAAGCAATCATACTCATCTTGAAGTTCATTATAAGAAATATCACAAGAGTTAGATATTATCTCAAATTCTTCTTCTTTTGCCATCAAGTAAAAGTTTACTCTTTCTTCAAGCTTTTCTTTTTCTTCTTCTAAACTTGAAGAATCACTATCAGATCATGTTGCTGCCACCATTACCCTTTTTAGTTTCCTCATTTTCTTTAAAGATTCTTCCTTAAGGAATGGGCATTCAAATCTAAAATGTCCAAGTTCTTTACATTTGAAATAAACCATTTTATCTTTTTTACTAAGATCATCCTTATGCCTGTTTTTTCAAAAAGAACCTTGATCTTTGTTGTAATTCTTTCTTTCAATTCTTCTACCTTTTTATCCCATTAGCTTTCTGAATCTTTTGGCCATCATGGCTAACTCTTCATCATCATCACTTGAGATATTTTCTAGTTTTTCCTTAAGAATACTAATCTTTAAAGCAAGATTTTTCTATTTCTCTTTGGCTTCATTCTTTTTCTTTCATTTCAAGTTCATGTGTGAGAAGTAAGCCATAGATTTCATCAAGAATTACTACATTAAGATCTGTAGCCTCTTGGATGGCAGTGACTTTAGGTTTCCAAATTTTTAGGCGACATCCAAACAATCTCTTCACTAACTCATGTTCAAAGATGGTTTTGTCAACTTGATTAAGCTTGTTTGTAATGTTGGCAAACCTATGAAACATGTTAGAGATGCTTTCACCTGAATCCATTGTGATTATTTCATAGTTATAGGTCAGTAAGGCAACTTTAGACTCCTTAACTTGAGAAGTTCCTTCATGAATGACTCTAAGTTTTTTCAAATTTCCTTGGCTATGGTACAACCAAAGACTTTATTGAATTTAATGGGAGTCAATGCACAAAAAAGAGTGTTAACTAGTTTAAACCTTTTTTACTCTTGCTTCAGTCCACTCTGCCCTAGGTTTGAGAATTTTCTCTCCCATGATAAAACTAGGTGATGTGGGTATATAAGGTCCTTAGTAATTACATCCCACATTTCATAATCAAGATCTTTGATATCAATAGGCATTCTAGTGCTCCAATAAGCTTAATTTGATCCATCAAACAGAGGAGGCTTATTTGTGGATTGACTCTCAACAATAACAGGCTTTTGGAAAGCCATTTGGATCTCTTATAAGGATGTTAAGCTTTAATTTTAAGGGTTCGGCTTTAATACCACTTATTGGTCCTGAAGGATTACTAGAGGGGGTGAATAGTACTGAAAATTTTGAGGTCACATTTTTTAGCTTGTAAAGCTTTTAATCTATTATAAGAAGGAAGGTTTAAAACTTGTTAAAGTTACAAGACATTAAGGAAGGAAAGGCAAAAAGAAGTGGACAATACACAAGTATTCACAGCAGTTCAATCCCCTTAACCTACATCCACTACCTTGATCCCCCAATCAAGGATTTTTAACCCAACTTCACTAAACTAGGGGAATTAACAGCTTCCACTAAGCTTTTACAAGGTGAGCTTTTAACCTAAGCTCTAATCCTTTCCAATGTCTTAGAGTGCTCCTACACTCTAATTAACTAAGAAAAGAGAAGAAAAAATAGTACACATGATCACCCTTACTTATCTAAAATGAATACAATCAAGCTCAAACACTTTTAAAAGAATAAAAATGAAAAATAGTTATGGAAGAGAAGGTTTTCTGGCATTTGCTCAAAATGTGATCTTGGTAAGTTTTCTCTTACTTATTTGACCGTTAGAGCTTACTTTTATACTTAAAGAGTGAAATTTTCTGTTGGAAATAGTTTCTAGCTGTTGTGGACATGTCTGATGCATTTCAAGCCATTATTTTGTCTTTTAGCATTTCTATTTAAATAGGCAAACAATGTTTCGTTAACTAGTCAAAGGTAAGCCTTAACCTTTTAAGCCTTTTTTTGTCTTGCACTGTTAAGCAACTCATTCCACTGTTAACAAATTAAAGATGGCTTTAACTGATTAAGAACATTTTATTTTCAAACTTCTCCAACTAGTAATCTTCCTTTAATTAGTTAGACATTCTTTTAATTGATGAGGCTTTTCTTCCTTTATCTATAACTAATTAAGACAAGCTTCAACCATTGAAAAGTTCTTCGAATTTGTATTTTTGTCATTTTAGCCCCCTTCAACGGTCAACTTCATTTCAAATTTGCATTTTGGCACTTAAAGGCACTTCAAGTCTTATGCTCTAACTAATTAATCCCATTCTTTAACTGATTAGCATGTCTTTGTCTTTAGTTTTCAACACCTTCTTAATCAGTTAAACCTGATGCTAACCTATTAAGGCTTTTCTGCCTTGCTTTTATACAACATCCAGTTATGCCTTAATTGGCAAAGGCCCTACATTAGTCAGTGAATGATGTTTTGCTTTAAGCCAAAAGTCTATAGGTAGCTTAGCCTATTATTTAGATGGCACCTTATGAGGTTTGTATGAGCGGAGTGTAGATCACCCATACATTGGTTTAAGGTTGGTGAAAGGAAGCTTCTTGGACTGGAGATAGTTCAAGAAACCATTTACAAAATATAGTTAGTTAGAGAGACGATGTTAACTGTACAAAGTCATCAAAAGTTATATGTCGACCATAGATGTCGAGAGTTAGAATTTAAGGCTGGTGGTCATGTGTTCTTGAAGATTTTGCCAACCAAAGGTATTATGAGATTTGGCAAAGAGGGCTTGAGTCCAAGGTATATTGAAACATTTGAGACTCTTGAAAGAGTTGGCACAGTAGCTTATTGATTAGCACCTCCACTTGATCTTGCTATCATTCAATCTATGTTTAATGCTTCGATACTATGAAAATACCAACCGAATCCATCTCACGTGATTCAGCATAAGTCCCTACAATTGGGAGATGACTTGAGCTATTAGGAAGTCCTGATAGCCATTTTAGATAGGTAAGTGAAGAAGTTACACTCTAAAAAGGTGGATTTCGTTAAGGTAAAATGGCGTAACCACACAAGAGAAGGTAACTTGTGAAGCTGAGGACGATATGCAAGTGCGATATCCACATTTGTTCAGGGAAGGTTAATGCATTATTTAAATTTGAAGACAAATTTTCTTAAAAGGGTGAATGTGAAATCCCACCGTAATGTAAGATATTAAGTTAACACAAAACCTTAGGTAAGCATGCAAGTTTCATATTTTAAACACTCAAGTATAATTCATGTTTTGATGTTTTGATGTCATTTATAAAGGATGTCATGAATTGGAGTTCAAGTGGACTAGTTTTCAACTTAATTTAGCTATAAGAGAAAATCTATCAATACATTGTCCAAATGTATTGATGGATTTCATCCAAAAGAGAATCTATCGATGCAAAGCCCAAATGTATCAACAGACTTTATGCAAAAATACTTTTAAAAAGGGTTTTGATCAATATCTATCGATACAAGGCCAAATGTGTTGATAGAATTTTTCCATAAACCAAATGTACCAATCCATGGACCTAATCTATTGATACATTTTGTTGATTTAAAAGAAAAAGGTAAAAACATATTTTCACACCCTAGCTAATAAATATGTCACATTTTTTTAGAGTTTTCAACCCTCAACTATTTTTGGAAGGTAACCCCTCAACTCCTAAGCTCCATTAACCCACTTTTGGTTTAAATCACTATTTTTTACGATTTTGAGCTTGGTGTTTAGGTTTTTATGAACAAAATTTTTCAACTTTGAAACCATTAAATCTTGAATTTTCATAATTAAGGATGATGTTTTGGTACTAGATTTTTTTGTTGGTTGCTACAAATCAAGGTTTAGAGATTTTCCTAAGAATTAAAGCTCACCTAAGGTATGGATGATGAGTTTATGGATTTAAAATACATGGGTACTTGAAAAGCAGTAGATTTACTCTAGAAAATTAGTTTTAAAAAAGCTTGAATAATTCATAATAACCTAAAATGATTGTTATGCAATTCCTAGACTAAGTGTTGATCGTTGGATGTTTCGGAATGGTTGAAAATCCAACAAGTTTGCTAGTTTGAGATTTATTTGTTGATAGAAGTTGACTTTTCAAAAGTGAATGGGTACACTATTTTCGAAACTATTTGAGTATGTAAAGTTGAAAGCGTGGTTGAATGATTTGATGCACTATTGATGAGCATGGTTTCCATAAATAAAAATGTCTCTGTGGATGGGATAAGGTTTTGGAAATGGCTTTCGAAACTATTATGTATAAATAAATATCATACTATGTACTAGTTTTCAACAAACGGGGACAAGTTCTTTCAATGGTTTGAACATTTCACTCAATTACTCTGGCCTCTTGGCTAATGTGGGTATAAGAACATTAGTTGAGAAAGTGATTATGGATGATCAAAAATTCTCTTGCATGTGAATATTGCGAATGTGGATTGAAAAGGTCTCCACTTTTCCATTATTTTGTGATGGACATGATTTACTATTGATGCTTGATCTTGGTATGATCTTGTATGAAATTTTCATAGTGTTGTGATCGATTCTAGCCTTTGTGTAAAGGTAAGAATACCGTAGGGTTAGGTTGGGCATTGTACCACTTTTCTCTTTGTTCATTAGTCTTAGTGCGATGTGCTGGTAAGAATACCACAAGGTTAAGCTTGGCCATTGTGTCACCTTTTCTCCTTTTTGTATGTTGGCTCTAATTCCAGTGTGAGAGTAAAATTCCACAAGGTTAAGTTGGGCAACGTGCCACTTTTACCTTCTTTATGAAGTCTGGTGTAGGGGTAAGAATGCCACAAGGACGAGTTGGGTGAAAGAACTCATTTTCCCTTTAATTTGCTAGTGGCATGTATTGATGTGTTATTTGTATGTTGGATATTAAGACATCTATAATTCACGATTGATGATTATTGTTTCTATTTAGAAATAATCAGATTATTTGTTGAATGAATGATACATTCTTGACTGGAATACTTGATGTTGAGTTTGAAGGTTTGAGGATTGCATTCCATTTACTCCTTGCAAAAGTTTTATAAGTTGAGCTTGCATATGGTTATCATATTTTATGCATTTAGAGTTTTCAAATGTGTTTATGGCTATTGAAAGGATTTGTATGATTATCATATTGTTTTGCATATTATGGTTTATTGCAAAACTCTTCCTCGTTTCCACTCACAGAGTCTTTATGATTCACATGTTATTTCTCCTATTTTGTTTCAGTCAATAGCTTACTTGAGTAGGCAATTTGTGAAGTAGTATCCAAACTCATCCATTGCAAGTGTGGTAGAGCCTTCCTTCTAGCCCTCTATTGTCGTTACACTTCACAATGTGTCGAGTTGAGTCGAGTCATTTGATCATTATGTTGATATTGAACTTGGTTATGTAAAGAAAGTTGATATACTTGTTTACGTTTTCGCACAATGTGTTGAGCCCAAGATATGGGTACATGAGAATACTAACACTACAGGGGATGATCCATAGCAATATAGGCACATGATGCATGCCAAACCATAGTTGGTTTTTTTAAATGTGAATGTTTAGATGAAATGTGATAGAAACATCACCTTATGTTGAGAAGTATGTAATGTGGTGGCCTTGATGAATTAATTGCGTATTTGTAATTGTTGTTAAACTAATATGTGAAGGCGATAAATGACTAGCCCATGCATTATTGATTTAGGCTTGCTTAAGCCTAGTGGCCATACCTACTCAGGTCCATGTGTCGATCATGATCTTTCGAGGAAATGGGATGTGACAAAGTTGGTATTGGAACTCTATGTTGTATAAGTCTTAAGATTTTTTTGGATGTGTTGCGGAGTGTTGAAGTTGTGTGCAGGAATCTTGTTTTTGTTTTATGTATCCAAGCATAAATCGAAAATAAGAAACTTGCATATGATTTTTCCTTGTCTCCTAATTTTAGATCCAATTTATTGATCTCACCTAGTTATACATGTTTAGATATTGAGACGCTTATGTAATTGCTTTTGTTTAGATGTGATAATGTCACCCAGGACTCAAGTAGCTTCTGAAGACACGGTAGAGCAGGAGGCTCCCGTAGATGTCACTAATAAACCACAG
>NW_018397254.1:14810568-14814715 GCF_002168275.2 Theobroma umbraticum | reverse complement strand
CTCATGTTGTTCAAAATTAATTTGTAGTTTGTGAGATGTGTGGAGATGGCCATTCAAGTGATTAATGTTCATACAATTTTGAATTAGTCCAATTTGTGGGAAACTTCAATAGGCAACAAAATAATCCATATTTCAATGTATATAATCCTAGTTAGAGTAACCACCAAAAATTTTCATGGAAGAACAACCTAAAGCCTTCAAATTAAAAACCCATCATGCCTCCTAGTTTTCAATAACAAGCTAGACCACTAATTCTTGAAAAGAAGTCTTAAATGGAAAAACTTCTCTTGCAATATATATCAAAGAATGATGCTATAATTCAAAGCTATGGAGCTTCCTTAGGAAATCTGGAGACCCAAATGAGATAGCTTGCAAATTCCATCAACAATAGACCTTACGGTGCCTTACCAAGTGACACACAAGTCAATCCCAAAAGTAAGGAGCAATGCAATGCAATTATCATTCAGAGTGGAAAAAAAGTTCAAAGGGTGAAAGAAAATCAATTAAGTCTTCCAAATATCATGTGGATGATGAAAAGGTTATTGTTGAAAAAGAAGTTAAAGCTAAAAGGAAAGATGATGGAAAAGATAAAAATCCAGTGAAATCTTAAGCAAATTATCCTTTACCACCCTTCCTATAAAGGTTGCAAAAGAAAAAGTTGGATAAGCTGTTTGAGAAGTTTCTCAATGTCTTCAAGAAGCTCCACATAAATTTTCATTTTGCTACAGCTTTAGAAAACATGCCAAGCTATGTTAAGTTTATGAAATACATCCTAACCAAAACGAGGAAGCTGGAAGACTTTGAAATAGTTGTACTTACTGAGGAGTATAGTGCTATACTTTGAAACAAGATTCTACCAAAGTTAAAGGATCTAAGGAGTTTTTCTATACCTTGCATTATTGGTATATTTAACTTTTCCAAAACTTTGTGTGATTTAGGTGTTGATGTTTCAATTAAGCCTTTGTCAATTGTTGAGAAAATTAGACTTGATGAGATATAACCTATTATAATTTCTTTACAACTAGCTGACAAAACAATTAGGTTCCCTGTGGGGATTATTGAAGATGTGTTAGTTAAAGTTGGGCATCTCTACATTCTGGTGGACTTCATTATGCTTGAAATGGAAAAAGATGTGGAAATTTCTTTAATCCTGGGATGACCATTCTTGGTTATTGTTGGTGCAATCATTGATGTGAGAGAAGGTAAGATAACTTTTAACTTTAGAGATGAGGAAGTAGAGTTTAATATTTTCAATGCAATCAAGTATCCATATACAGATAGTTACTATAAAAGGGATTTAGTTGATGAAGGCAAGGTTAAGCTTGTTTCTCAACCTACTAGTGAGCAAGCACCAATCTTTGAGTTTAAGCCAATATCTCTAAATGTTAAACAAAAAAAGTCACCAAATGCGTATCCTCCACCACCATCTAATTTTCCCTTTAAGTTTGGACAGCAAGTAGTGGTACTTTCTTAATCATACTTCAGGCTTTCTCTTAACTTTCCAATAGATCAATACTTGCATCAGTTGGACTTTTGTAGCTCAAGTTATCCTTGAAACATTACGACATGTACGAATGAAGCCATCACCATACTTGTGCGATTTTAAATCAAATGAACCTTTCTCATCAAATATCCTACAAAAGCAATCAAAGAAATCAAGAATAACTATTCTTAAAGTAAATTAAAGCAAAGATAAAGTAAAAATAAACTAAAATAACTTAAATTAACCGCTCAACATGTAATCTAACTTAAACTAGAAAAACATCTAAAATGCTAAAATCTAAAAACAAAATCTCCAAGATCTAGCTACTTAAGCCCCACAATATGTCAAAATAACTTTATATGATAAAGTTATCACACCCCTAAACTTAAGATTTTCTTAGTCCTCGAGCAACAAATAAAATAAAAATGCAATAACCAAAATGAAGAAAAGAACTTAACTATGAATCAATTACACCAACTCATTAATCACTTTTAATATCCTCAAAAGGTAATCCATATTCTCAACTCTAAATAACACACAAATATTATTCAAGTTCATGTTTCAATTCAAATACAAACTTATTGTTAAGTGGATTTCAGAGTGTGTGTAATCTTTTCACCTAGAGCATTGTACAATCTGGATAAGTTTACATTCATGCAAAATTTAGATTAGTAATAAAATTCTATAAGTTTGCTTTTCATCTCTCTCTACACTAATGTAGATTAATACTAAGTTAAAGATCAATAGGGCTTTAATTAGATTGTAATGTATGGTTATGGTTAAGGTTGGATATGGGAAAATCTAGCTTAAATCACCTTAACCACGTAGTCATTCTTGGACCTATTTCAGGCTTTATTTTCCTTCACCTAATATACCCCTTTTTCATCAAAAATTTTCTTTTGTTCAACACTTCCATCTATTTATTTTCCTTTTTTCTTTTTCTCAATTTCATACCTCCAAACTTAATTTTTTAATTAGTTAATGAGATGAATACAATCATATTTTTGAACTTTTCGTCATTTTTCATCTTTACTACTTTTTGCACTATCTTGCTCATGACACATCCTTAATTGACTAATGCACTTAAGAAGAAAGGATGAAAATTGTTAAAAATATTAATATAACGGTTTAGGCTAAAATTTAGGTGTTTAAACAAAGAAAAGGTTTTATTAGGCTCAAATGGGGAAATTAAGGATAAATTATGTAAGGGTAGGCTTAAAAAGGCTCAATAGGTCCAAAGATGGCTTAAATCATTTCCTTAACTATGTATAGCCTAGAATTTTGCCTTGAGAGTGAATCAAACTAATTCTAGAACTCAATACATAATTCAAAAATTTCACATTCATGTAAACCTTCTCTAAATATGTACAATGAATATAAGCAAAAGACACAGTGTTCAAAATGTAGAAATCTCATGTTAACAATAAAGCTTAGCATAAGAACTTACATAACACTCAAATAATATTCACATGTTTCAAAGAATCAAGATAGAATATAACTAGGTTCTCATCATTGGATAGGTAAATTTAAAGAAATTAGGGCAATAAATTCTAGCTAATCTTTAAATATGCATAAAATAAAAAATTAACAAAACTAAACTAAACTAAAAAATCACAAAAACTAATAATAATAAAACCTTCCCCCCAAAACTTAAATTGCACATTGTCTTTAATGTGGAAAGCTAAAAAAAAAGAAAAATAAACTCCCTTATCAATGGTGGTAGTGGATTGAAAGTTTCAATTTTCTTTCTTCTCATTTTCATGCTTTCCAAACCTGCACACTTAACAATATAAGTTAGAGAGAGGTTATAACTACTTACTTAAATAGAAAAGCAAAAGCTACTAAAATAATAACTAAATCATAAATGATATAGCTTGGGTTGCCTTCCAAAAGTGCTTTTTTATAGTTACTAGCTTGGCAATGATGCCCTTTTTTCACTTTTTCATCACCGCAATAATGCTTATGGCTTTGTTTTATTGCCTCGAATGCTTTTGTAAGCATACTAAAAATCTCAATATAGCCATAAGACAAAACTTGTACCACTTTAAAGATTTTCCACTAACATGGTTGAAATTACCCTGGTAAAAGATGGACGCGTGAACAAGAGAGTACTACTTGTTGTCCAACCTCAAAATCAAGATCACTAGAAGTTGGTGGATTATGCTCATCATAACACTATTTCGTTTTGAGATGTGGTGGCAATGGCTCTAACTTAAGAGTTGGTGCTGGATTACTTATACGTGGTGGAGTAGGATTATCTTTACCTTTATCGGCTAAGTCCATTCTATAGTAATGAGTTGTAGTGGAAGGGTATTTAGTTATATCAAAAATAGTAAATTCAACTACCGCCTCACCAACTCTGAAAGTTATTTAACCTTCCTTTACATTAATGAGTGTACTTGTAGTGGCCAAGAATGGATGTCTCAATATGATTAAAACCTCTTGATCTTCCTCCATCCCAAATATAAGGAAGTCCATTAGAATGTACAATTTTTCCACTTTAAGCAAGATATCCTTATAATCCAGCAGGGGTGCCTTATTGTTTTGTGTACTAATTGTAAGTTGACTGTAGTAGGTTGAATATCTGTCAGTCTAAGTTTCCTAGCAATAGAGGCATAATTGAGTCACTAGCACCCAAATCACACAAAACTTTCAAAAAAAATT
>NW_018397254.1:14809286-14810468 GCF_002168275.2 Theobroma umbraticum | reverse complement strand
TTGTTGATTTTCTCATTGAAGTCTATGGAATGTTCTCTCAATTTCTTGATCATAAGGTACAATCTCCAAGCTTTTTGCTCATTTCATACAATGATGAAACGAACCTACAAAACAAATAAATAAAACATAAATTAAAACTAATTTGTGGAATTTTAATATTAGCAAAAAAATATGAAAACAAATCCCCAGCAACAACATCGAAAACTTGTTGTTGAATTTTCATGCAAGTGAACGTTATCACAAATGAGCAATATAGTAATAAGTAGAGTATCGTTCCCACAGGGATTTGTTCCTAAATTTTTACTACGTACTAAAATTTTACAATAAATTAATCTTATTTAAGAAACCAAAATTGGCAAAAAATTATTTAAAACAAAATTAAAATAAACACTAAATTAACTAAAAGAAATTAAATATACTTGAGAAAGATAATAGACCGAAGATTTAGAGTTATGGGTTCATTCAACACTTCATTTGATACTAGTTTCTCTAATTATTTACCTTCTTAGGTGGTTTTGCTAACTTAGAATCTAAAGCTATATACAAGTCTCCATCGAGATGCTTGCACAAATAAGTAACTTAATTAGTTTACTATATGTCTATAGGAATCAATTAAATTAAGTTCATTAAGCTAGTCCCTAATTTGGCTATGTATGGCTATTGGTTTATGTCTACCCAAATCTCAAATTAGATCATCTAAGTGACGTGAACATCCACTATTTAAACTTTAGTCTAATAAAAAATCGCTTTGTTGAGTATCAATTAGATTCACAAATTAGTTAATTATTGGCCAGATAGTTAAAACATTAAGAAAAAATTTGAATAAGCAAAACTATACCCATTCATGATAAATAAAAAAAGAAACTAATATTCTAATTACATGTTAAATCCATGACAATCCAAAAAAAAAATAGTTTAGCTTATTATATCTCATAAAAACTTCATCCAAAGAAAATTAGCCATTAATCCAAGCTAAAAAAAAAAGAAAAACACAAAAATAGAGAGAGAAAACTAATAGTTGAAGCTTTGTGATCTTGATTCTCCTTCAAATTCTCTTGTTTTCTTACTTTGTTTTTTACTCTTTTTCTTTAAAGAAATTGCTTGCTGCCTCCTCTTCATAACCACTAAAAAAGATCCCTTAAATAGTCTCCAAATAATTACATTTCCAAAATTTTGTCAAAT
>NW_018397254.1:14802292-14809186 GCF_002168275.2 Theobroma umbraticum | reverse complement strand
TCTAAAAGTTCTTTCTATCTCAGGATCAAAAGGAACAAGATACAAATTGTTTCTTCTTTGAATACAATGACCAAAGATATCTCCAAATAAACAAAAAAATATTACTAAAACAAGAAAAATAAAATTTGAAGTAAGACTAAATTGCTTAGTATTAATATTAGTAAAAATTCTAGAAATAATTCCCTGACAATGACGCCAAAAACTTGTTAGTTAAAATTCTACCTACGTAAATATATGTATCAAAAAGATAGCATAACGGTAAGCAAAGTATCGATCTCACAAAGAATTGATCTAAAATTTCACTAAGTACTAAAATTAGAACAATATAATCTTATCCAAACAATCAAAATCAATTAATTAACTAAGAATAATTAACTAAAATTTAAACTAAAAAGAAAAATCAAAGTAATAATAACTTGTGTAAAAATCAAATCAAACAAGCCTAGGATTGCAATATCCCTCACACTTAATCTAAATCTTACCTATATTCCTTAACTTATTTTAGTAAATTGAATTCTTATCCTAGAGTCCTCAATTATTTACAAGGATCTCCCAACTCGTCTTATAAAAATATCTATTTTAACCAAAACACTATATCCCTATATGAATTGAAATTAAAGCAAATTCATTAAGATCACTCTAAGCTAGCTACATATAGCATATAAGTATATCCCTATCCTATATACAAATAAATTAATATGATCATATGCTGTTCTAATTTTTAGTCCACTATCAACTCCTTTTTCCCAAATTTGTTCAGTTCCCAGATCAATTTAATTTAGTAATCAAGCAATTAAAAGCTTTAAGACCAAATTGGAATAAACAATTCAAATCTCATTAAAGATAAGCAAGAAAGAGATTGAAAATTTAGATTATAAGCAAGTTTAATTACAATCCTAGAAAAAGAAATTAGGTACGCATAATTGCAAAGTCAAATAACATTATATAAATTTCAACCACTGAGAGTAACAAGAAAAATGACAGTTAAGGAAGAAAACAAAACAATTAATTACAGTCTTGCTTTTTGAGTTTCTACCTCAACTTTAAGCCTCTTGAACCTCTAAAAGTTATCTCTCATAATATCTCTTAAAAATATCCTATTTATACTAACAAACTTAACCTAAAATTCCCTAAGTTAACCTACTTATTCTAACTTTTGGGCTTAAAAGTGTAATGAGACCCAAACATCAAATATCATCTTCAAAATTTTCATTCCAGCACCATCACGCCCTGTCATTTTTTGACACAAGTTTCTCTGTCTTCGAGGTAGAACTAGGCAAAATGATATTATGAAAGTTGTAGCGTTGTCTCTTAGGTTTCCTATGGCACAAGAATCACATCTTTAAAGTTTTGTGGTAAGAGTTTTGGGCAAAATACCAAGCATATGCAAGCAAAATTCTAGATACTTCAAACACCTTACTTTCCAAAATTAAGCCCAATTCCCTTAAATTCTACAAAAGCATAAAAACTAATAAATAATGGCCAAATTAAAATAAATAAACATAAAATTAAAATAACTTAACAAAAATAAACTAATTATAACAAAAACTAAAAATAACTAAATTCTAATTAAAAATTAAAGACTTAGCTAATATTTAATAACAAATTCGAACTAAAATAATTTTATAAAATAGAATTATCACCAATCTAGATGCAAAGTATGGGGATATGAAAGAATGCATAGCACTAGGATCATACAACACACGTGTATCAATGGAACAAATGGGTAAAATATCTATAACGACGCACTGGATGCTTCTACATCTTGTAGGGTCAAAGCATAAACCTTGACATGTCCTCAACTAGCTGTAGTTTGTGCTCTAAATCTAGACCTTGAAGCTCTGCCTTGAGTAGTAGTACCCGTGCCTCTACCTCTACCTTTTTCGACGGATATTTCCTTGAGACTGATGACTTGAAGGGCAATGTCTAGCATAATGTACTGACTGACCACAAGTATAACAAGAAGTGGTGTTCCTTTCACACTAGCCCCTATGCCTCTTCCCACATGTAGAGCAATGGGCAGGAAAAAATGGGTCTATCCAGTGGCTTAATGCCTAGGAAGGTGAGCTATGTGATGATCTTAACTAACTTCCTCTACCTTAGTGTCCTTCTCTTTGTGAAACCTCTTCCTAATGTGGGATTTGCTAAGATAGATATCGTTAGATAAACAAGTTAAATTGTGTTTTGAAAACTTGAAATTTAGTTTTGTGAATGGAAAAGTTCATGGTTTGGAATGTTCAAAAGTAAACTTTGATCTTAGAAAAATTCATGTTTTAATGCGTTAAGATAATTTACAAAGTTTGGTGTTAAAAGAAGTTCAATTGGACATGTTCCTAAGGTTTAGTTCTACTTTCTAGACCTAATCTATCAATAAATGTTTTTCATCTATCGATAGATACAACCCAGAAAAGGTTTATCAAAGCTGCCTTAAAGAACATCTATGGATAGATGAGCAGATTTGTCCATAGATAGGCAGATCTATCAATAAATGGCTCTCATCTATAGATAGATGGCAATCAAAAAGCTTCCAAAAAGGGTTTTGAAGCTCGTCTATTGATAGATAGCCTAAATCTATCGATAGATGATGCTGTTTGCACAAACATAAAAGGGGTAAAAGTGTATTCTCACTTCCCAAATAATAAATATGACACAATAATCGAGGGTTTGTCAACCCTCAACCATTTTTTGAAAGATAAAACCTTTCTAAAACTCCTTTGACTGATTTTTAATGCAAAATCATTGCCATTGATGATTTTGATCTTAGTTTTAAAGTTTAAAGCTAAAAATGACATTTTATGTGATAAAACTGTTAAAGCTCACACTTTTACCATTAGAAATTTATTAATTTTTCCTAGAAATTTCTGTTAAGGATTAAAACTAAGGTTTTTGTAATTTCCTTTAACATCTAAGCTCATCTAAGGTAAGTTTAGAGGATTTATGCATTTCTAACTTAATCTAGATAGAGAAAGTAAGTATAGTCAAAAGCGAATAGATTTTGAAATTGCTAGATTAATTATTCTGAGATTATTAGTTTAGAAATTGATTATTATGAATATTGTGTGGTAAGAATGCTTGAAAACACATCGAATTTCACAGAATTAGAGTTGTAATTGAGCCTCCTATAAGGTGAGTGGATACACCACTTTCAAAACTATTTTGATATGTAAAGTTGAAGCATGATTTGAGGATTATTGATGAATACAATTTTATGCAAATATTAATGAACTAAAAATTTATTTATGGATGAGAAAATATTTTAAAATTCATTTTCAACCTACTATGTACGTAAATAAGATATTACGTATTAGTTTTCACCAAAAGGGGACAAACATCTTATATTTAAGTCCACTCAGTTACTTCGATTTTCAGACTAGTGTGAGTATGAGATATGATTTATGATTAATGTAAAAATGTATGCAGTGTATGCTAGATAAGTTGAGGCATGAAATGTGTGATGGCTTGTATGATGATTTTCATCTAAGATATTATGTTTATGCATATGATGTGTTTCCATATACTGCATGAGATGTTTGAGAAACATGATGAATATTACGAGATTACATGTGTAATGCATGTTTTACATACAATATGATGAAAGAGTAGGCATGAGGAAATGCCATGAGATGTCTATATGATGTGAAATTTCATATACCTCATGAGATAAGTAAGCATGTAACTGATGAACATTCCACATATTAAATGCTATGAGTATAAAAGCTTAGCAAAGGTGATTGATTCCACTCACATGAGTTGTAATGATGACTTCACTCCTACGATGCATCATAAAAGCCCAAGGTGCAATGGGGCTACACATTACGAGCCCAAGGTTGATAAGGGTGGTACCATCACAATGTGTGAGTTTAATGTTAATATAATGATTGTGGTTGTTATCTTTATGATATGTTGCATGATAAGTTCATCTTGAATAATATCATTAAGTTATACTCTATGTTGGCATAAGAATGTGTTTTGAGAAATGAAATGAACTATAACGATAGTCCCAAAAGGCAAGGGGACTTAAGGAATGGGAAAAATATAAAATTTTATCCAAAAAATAGAGTTTTCGAGGCTATCATCGATACATGTAGAACATCTATTGATAAATAGCAAACAAAATGCAATATGAAGCATTCTGTTTCAAATCCATCAATAGATATTTATCATCTATCAATAGATGAGTTCTAGAATTAAATGTATGGACTTGTTTGAAAGCTTTTCAAAGATAAAAAGGTTTTTCAGTGGTTATTCACATTTTTTTACATCTTATATGTTGTTTCAAATGTGTTTAAACACCATGTTTCATAGAATTAAAAGTTTAAATTAATTGTAACTGACATGATATTATAAGTATATGTTTACGAAACACTTTTACCCCTAGCTTGTCCCTTTCCCGTATCCACTCACGAAGCCTTTGTAACTTGCATGTTATTTTCTCCATTTATTTTGTTACATATTAGTGATAGCATTTTGATAACAGCTAGTGTTGTGACACCAATATCCAGTTTTCAATCTTTGGTAGGTATCTAACAACCATTTGATACCCAGAGGGTCGGTCACATTCCGCTGATGAGTCGATCATATATTTATATTTATGGATTTAATTATTTTTATGGATTACGAACATGTTATGTTAATGTAGCCTATGTTTGGCATTTTGAATGGATAACGTTATGTATGATATTATGATGATAGCTTCTGTAACACCCTTGATTTTTTATATGGCTTAAATGTGGTAGTAGCTAAGTAATTTGATAAGTAAACTTAAGAACTCGATTTATATGCTTGTGGAGCATGCATATGAGCTATTGTGGTCTATAGAGAAAGACTTTGAATTTTAGAGTACATTAAGGATTCTAATAATATAATGAAATAGCTAAACAACTTAATGAGCTAGATTGAATTTTTAGTGTATATGTTTTAGAGTTTGAGAGTATGCCTATGTTCATAGAGCAATGAATATAATATATGAGCCTGCAAAAGCTTAAAATAATGTTGTGAGTATGTTTAACACATGTTTAGCACATGAATGGTGTAGTGTATTGCTTGGCACTTTGGTAAGTATGATGCTTAAGCAAAATTATGCTAAGATTTGATTTATATACTATGTGACATGGAGCATAATGGGGATCTGGATCTATGTGATGAGTGCATGCTTAGATATTGAGCATTCTTGATGAATTAAGGTGAAACTGATGATTGTGGCACTTAGAACACAATACCTTGAGACTTAGCCAAAATTTTGAGCAATGGGTGATAAATCCTAAATTTTGAAGTTTAAATTGAGATTTGGTTGTGCGTTTGAGAATATGAATGAGGATTATGAGTTAAAATGGTCATTTTGAAGTATGGTAAAAAGGGAAAATGATTTTAGGGTGTTAAGTTCAGATTTTTAGAAGTTTGGGTGCAGGAAAGGTGCAATCTGGGCAAGATGTATTAATATATTAGCAAACGCATGATACATTCTTGGAAAGATGAACATATATCGATACATTTGAAGCAAGGAGCACCCAGGCCCATTTTTTTTCCATTATGTAGACCCGACGATGTTTCGGCCTTGATATGCCTATGGATGTAGGGCACATGAAGGTGAAGAATTGCTTGATAAAGATAAAGCACATGTTGGATTATGATCCACTGCAATTAGAGCTACGAATTGTAAATCAAAAGAGATAACCAACTAAGTTTGTAGTCATGCTTATGGCTGACTACATTGATGATTTAATTGAGATTCCACTTAGATATATCCCTTATGTAGGTGAAGACTCAAAGAGGGGATAACAACTATTAATTGGTTTTGGAAAGGTGCAAAGAGGGTTTTAAGTGTCAAATCAAGAATTTTAAGTATGGCATAACATTGACAAGTGGATAGTCAATACGAGCTCACGAGGTGGATACTCAAAAATGTGTTAAGGGTCGATGTGCTGGATTATGGAATCACTTGGATATTGATATTTGAATCTAACAAAAATTCAACTAGACTGATGATCTTAAGTCTAAACGTCAAAAAAGCCATATGATATTTTGATGTGCAGAAATGTTGAAGATGGAGATTAATGCTTTGTGATCGCAAAGCAAGACATGTCTGAAATATGAAGCATGCTCAGTGAATTAATATGATTTTGAGCAAGAAAGGCAAGGACAAGGCCCTTGAATCAACTTTTATTTGATGTGGAGACGCATAAGCACAATGATTTCATTTTCAATTATTGTCATAATTGTTATGCATACTTGGAGACCATTTGATATGACCGATGTATATTAATGAATATGATTGGAGGTTAAGGTTCTAATTGATAATGCATACTTATAGGATGATGCAATAAGCTTAGGTCAAGCTTGATTTTATATGATGCTTGAATTATTCATCATTGGAGATGCTTGTAAATAAATTAAAAACTCATTACTCAGATTGAACAAAATTCAAAGATGAATTTTGTTAAAGAAGGGATAATGTAACACCATTGATTTTTGATATAGCCTAAATGTGGTATTGGCCAAGTAATTTGATGAGTAAACTTGAAAACTTGATTTATATGTTTGTGGAGCATGCATATGAGCTATTGTGGTCTATAGAGGAAGACTTTGAATTTTAGAGTACATTGAGGATTCTAATAATATGATGAAATAGCTAAGCCAATTGATGAGCTAGATTGAATTTTTGGTGTATATTTTTAGGAGTTTAGGAGTGTGCTTATATCCATAAAGCAATGAATATGATATATGAGAATGCAAAGGCTCAAAATAATGTTGTGAGTATGCTTGGCACATGAATGGTATAATGCATTGTTTGGCACTTTGATAAGTATGATGCTTAAGCAAAATTATGCTAAGATTTGATTTATATACTATATGACATAAAGCATAATGGGGATTTGGATCTATGTGATGAGTACA
>NW_018397254.1:14800729-14802192 GCF_002168275.2 Theobroma umbraticum | reverse complement strand
TGCATGTTAACATAGTCAAACAAAATCAAATGAGTGGTCCTGCCTTGGGAATAGTCAGATCATGCACTGTGGCCAACAAGCGGAGAAACAAATCATACACAAGGCAAAGCCTCTGGGCGGAGAAACAGATCACGCGCATGCTCAAGCAATGGGCAAAGAATCATATGATTGACCAGAGTAATCTCTCGATGTTGATATCACCCAGAGTAATCTCAACGGATGGCATCAAAGCACTGCATGTGGGATCAATGCCATCATCCCTACTTACCATCATCCTTGTAGGAACACAAGGTCATAAGGTATAAGACTCCACTCCACCTCAAGTCAAATCGACGTTTGGAATCATCCCTCAGATGGAACACAAATCCACAAATCTGGCGATCATGCTTGTAACATTCTTTACGTCCGCATAAAATTATATTTAAATTTAACGGGCTTTAGTCATCTCTAAGCTTGGTATAATTCTAAGTGCCTCTAAGGCATCATCAAACAAAACATAACTAATCTATAGGCTCTCATGCCCTTAACTCGACATGGGTATTCATTATATTCAATCATGTCAATCATGGCTTAATAGTCTTATACTTATCCTCAAATCAACCACATTTACGTGGGCATTCACACATATATCATGTCCATAAGGAATGATGGCCCTTCGACCCCACATATTCAAGATCACCTAATTGCTGTGCCATTAACCCAAATACATATCATGCCCATATACCTTGCTGAGCAATCCATTCATCATAATTTGGCATAGTTCATAATTCATAACTTGTGTCACACCATGGGTAGGCCTCTTGCTCTAAGTACTATATTCCACGGGTTCCTACATAACATCACCATGTGGCTCACCATATATGACACAAACACAGATTTCCTCTTTTAAATAACTAGTTAGCCTAGGCATTCTCATTTATGCACACATACTTGTTCTCTAGTCTAGGCAAACATACATATACATACATATATATATATATATACATCCATTCTTTATCCTAGGCACTTTTATCTAGGCATACCTTATACACATATATACACACACATATAGTTCTCTAGCCTAGCTTCATCCGTTTAAGCATGCTTCTTTTATCTTAACACCATGGCAATGCACCTATCATGAGTTATGCATTATGTGCATTTAATTTAAATCCCACTCATTGACAATCAAAGGCGCACTTTTAGCTAAGCTCCAATTCTTACCCTTCAACAATCCTTCAGCTCACCCATGAGTAAAATAGCTCAACTCTCCCTTTGAAAACATCAAAACATCAAAATCATAATTATTTCTTAGTTTTCAAAAATATCCCAACTTTTCAAAAATAACCAAATTCAAAATATATGCTTAATCTTCCAACAAATGAGCTAAATCCATAACTTAGAAGTTGGATTGTCTAAATTTGGGCTCCAAATCTCCAATAAACTCAAGGGGAGAGAGTTTGGCCAAACTAAAAATGTTTAGA
>NW_018397254.1:14785247-14800629 GCF_002168275.2 Theobroma umbraticum | reverse complement strand
TATATATATATATATATATATAATGCTTGAACTTATACAATTAAGTTGAGAAGTTGCTTAATTGTATAATGAGTGTTATGAATGTATGCATGATGATTTTGTATGTAAATGGATATTATAAGACACTTCAATATGTAATGATGAATGTTTAATGATGTTATAGTAAGAGGCTTGCTTGGGCTTAGTGGACTATGCTCATTTGGATCCATCCGACAATCATGATTCCTCCAAGAAATGGGATGTGACACTCTTGATGGGATGTTTATGTACCTCTTTATTGGCCTTAGCAACCTAAGGAATTCTTATGGCCCTTGTGGCCTCCAGTCTTGACCTTCTTGGGCCTAGGTCCATCTACACAACTCTCTATTATCTTTAAGCTCCATGAGCACAATTCATTGTTTTGAAATAACTAGTGAACTCATGCGATGTTACAATCTTAAACAGTGGACATATCAATCCATGGACCCATATGGAATTATAAGCAACGTGTTAGTATATTTTACCTTTTTGCTTAAACATGATTATTTAACTGGATATCAGATTCATAGCAAGATGAAATTCCATGACAAATTGGTACAATATATATATATATATATATATCTTTCCAATCTTTGTAAAAACTCCAACCTATGATTCTTTGATGGTAGATATTAGGTCACCAACAATCAATTAAACATTCAATCAAATAGATCACATCATGTAGTGCAAAGAATTAATTGCTTACCTGTGCACCAAACAAATCTAATTACCTTTTGATAGCACTTACCAAATTGTTTAATCTTTTAACTTACTCAAACTTGTTAGAAAGCAATTGTTAAAGCAAGAAACCAGAAAAAGTGATCTTTTCCGAGCCCAAACCAAGAATAAGAATTGGAGTTAATTACATTATTAAGAGCATTCTTCCATGCCTAGTCATAAATATTTCTGCACATCATGAGCATGAGTTTTAATTGCAACAAAACGCCATTGGAGAAGTATATTATCCTTAAATTGTTTTGACTTGTATGTATGTATGTATGTATGTATGTATGTGTGTGTAGTTATGTGTGCATGTATGTGTGCAACCAAGATAGAGAGAAGAAACTTAACAGGGCACTTCCAACAAGCTTTCTTAAGGGTAATAGTTTCCCTGATAAGATGTAAATGGACTCATGGAAACATTATCCCCAGGATATAACGACTCAGAAAAGGGAATCAAAGACTTCACTTCTGAGATTCACTTGTACATACTTAAACCAATTCAGAAAATTGTATGCAACATGAAGAACGATAAGAGTTTTTGAATGATTGATTACAATATTATGTCTTTAAGGCTACTAGGGAGTATTTATAAGCCTTTGCTTTACACACCCATTCAAGAAAGAATCTCTCTCTGTAAAGTTACGCAACCTTTAAAAATTAAAAGCCGGTTTCAAACATTCAAGAAATACAAATTTGTTCCCGATTAATCAATTACCTTTCAAAGTTAATTGATTAACTCGTATTCTCATAAATTATTTGCTCAAATTAAACGATTAACTGATTAACTAATTTGCTTCCAGAGACATGCGACCACCAGGGGAACCCCTCTTACCAATAATCTGAGCAAGAACATTTCCCATTTTTGAAATGATGAAATCTACTCGCATCTCGTACAATAATTTCTCTATTTTTGATCTCTGATATGATCTTAATAGCAACATGGCAATCACTGCAGACCCGCAAGTTCTTCATCACCCTTATTGGAGCACCAGCAGGAGTATTCTTTAGAGCGAAAGCAATAGCCATCTTCTCGCTATGGTGAGTCAAGTTGTATTCTTTTTCCTCATTAGCCATGTCATGCAGAACAGACCCAGTGTCAGGCACATAACCGTGTAACTTCATCTCTGCAGTTAGCTCTTTCAAATATATATCAATCTCCTCCGATTCTGGATGCGATTTATCACCCATGGAAAACTGATGAACTTGATTCTTGATTTCCAACCAACTTATACCGGGCTCTTTCTTCACTCCCTTATTTCTCATGGCTTTTCTTACCTCAGAAACATCCTGCCACCTTTCAGCGGAAGCATGAATGTTTGACAGGAGTACATAGGAAGCTGAATCCTCAGGATCAAGCTTAAGCACTTCTTCAGCTATTCTTCTTGCCATGTCTGCATTCTTGTGGATCTTACATGCAGATAACAAAGTTTTCCATATGATGGCATCTGCTTTCACAGGAATTGACCTTATCATAGCCTCTGCTTCATCCAAACAGCCAAAGCGACCAAGTAAGTCAACAATGCATGTATAGTGCTCTAGTCTAGGCTTTACTCCATACTTCTCTGTCATCAAGTTAAAGAACTCGAGTCCTTTATCTTTAAACCCACAGTGACTGCAAGCATAAAGCAAGCTCAAGAAAGTGACGTCATTTGGCCCCAATTCTTCCTGCTCAATCTGCTCAAACAACTCAACAGCTTCCACTCCTCGTCCATGAAACCCATATGCAGCAATCATTGAGCTCCATACGACAAGATCTGCTTCTTCACATTCCAAGAAAACTTTAATAGAATCTCCCAAGCAACCACACCTTGAATACATGCTAATTAAGGAACTTATTACACCAACAACCGAACTAGCACCAGTTTTAACCACATCAACATGAATCTGCTGGCCTTGTCCTAATGTTGCCAACTCTGAACATGAACTAATCACGCTAACAAATGTAATCTTATCAGGTCTAACTCCAGCCATTTTCATCATACAATAAAGATTTAACACACTCTCAGAGTAGCCATTGTGAGCGTTTCCTGCAATGAGAGTATTCCAAGCAACCACATTCTGAATCGGCAATGATTTCATCACCCTTTCCCCTTCCCCCAGACGTCCACTCTTCATATACATATGAGCCAAAGAATTCCCAACAACCAAATGAAACTCAAACCCGCATTTCATCACATAACAATGAACTTGCCTCCCTTCAAGCAGAGCTTTCAAACCAGCACACCCTCTAAGAACAGTAGAAAGAGTGAAGTCATCCGGCATGAACCCCAAAAAATGCATTTCTCTAAACAAATTAAGTCCCTCCTCATTAAACTCGAACTCGATAAAACCTCCGACCATAGCATTCCACGTGGCAAGATTTCTGCGAGGCATTTCACCAAACAACTTTCTGGCACCTTCCAGGTTACCAACTTGGACATGTCCATTGATCAAAATGTTACAAGACATGATATTCTTCCTAACCATAACACCATACAAGGAAACAGCTGTCCGTAAGTTTCCGAATTTGGAGTACATGTTTAGTAAGTGATTTGATATAAACCTGTCCTTTGAAGACCCAGATGTGATAACTAATGAATGAAGCTGTTTTCCAAGAGAAAGTGAGTTTTGGGGTATGCAAGATTGGATGAGGAGGGAAAAGACGGATGGCTCTGCCCATATTTGAGGATGGAACCTATCAAAGGCTTGTTTTGTGAGTCCTTTGGAGCAGAGACGGGTGAGTTCTGAGGTGAAGTCAGAAGCAGATTCACAGGCGGCTATTGCCGACAGAAAACGGAAGGAAGAAGAGAAACTTAAGTAACTGCCAGGACAATACCTACCCATACAATTTCTTACTCTTACTTGAATCACTACCCAAATGCCCGACCGGTTATATATTAAAGTCTAATTTTTCAAGGGAATCCATATATCTAACCGGGCTCCTTAAAACAAGGACATTACACCCAACGTTGAATTCAACTTTTTTTTCTTTTTAATTTCATAGGTGAATTTTTGTGTGTTAATGAATTTTAGACATAAAAAATAGAGTTGATATATATTGATATATTTGAGATCTAAATACATTTTATATGTACAAGAAAATTTATAAGTTATATGTAACAAAAAGTATTTTACTATAAAATACCAAATTTTATAGCTCCAAGACAAATACAAAATTTTTCAAAAATACCAAATTTTAAAACTCCAAAACAAAATATAAATTCCAAATATAAAACCAAAACATTAATATTCACCCAACACTTATTTACTATAAAAATAAACATACAAATAAAAACCAAGAATCAACCGATCCATAACAACCGAATTTCATATATATAATCAATACAAATGCAAATTTTAATATAAAAACCAAAAAATTAATACCCACCTGATCTCAATTTACTACAAAAATGACATAAAGAGAAAGAAGTGAAATTCAATTGCGGACAAGTTAATCGAAAATGAAATAATTTTTTCATAGCATTAAACATGGTAGAAAAATCAAATTTACTACTATCAGAGCATGAAGAAACAAATTTACCTATAAAAGAAACTCGACGAGCAAGGCAGAAGAAGCCTTATAAAGAGAAATTATCCTCTCAATGCAATCGTATCCCTTCCTCCACAAGTCGTTTCCCTCTCCAAACAATCTCATCCTTTCCTCTTTTAAGTCATTTTCCTCTCTAAACAATCCGATATCCTTTCTTCTATAAAAAGAATTTAATCTTAACTTTTCTTTTCTTTTTTTTTTTTTTGGGTAAATATGAGAGAGGCAGCCCATTTCTAGCAAGTCCATCTCCTCTTATGATGCTTGTGGAGCAGGGTAGCATGGTACAAGGCCAAAACTGTAGAATTTACGCCATTAATAGAGGCTAAAAACCTATACCACTTTCTCATTCATAAATTCAAATTATTATTCATTCCTAATAACACATACATTTCTACGATTCAGGGTGTAGTATAAAGAGAGAACTACGTGTACAACTTGTTATGCTCTGCTTAAACAGAGACCGGAGAGGGTACTGAAGGAAGGACCCGATTCTCAGATGGGATTTCGACAAACTCTGAAAGGATTGCCCTGAATTCATCCCCGGTCATTGTTTCCTTCTCAAGAAGGACTTCTACGATCTTGTCAATTGCCTCACGGTTGTTCCTTATGTGACTTAATGCAACTTCATAAGCTCTGTCCGATAGCCTCTTGACAGCGGCATCGATATCTTCAGCCAGTTTTTCTGACATTGAATTCCTTGCCATCATTCTCATGATGACATCTGCACTTTGGGCTGATGAGTCCATAAGGGACCATGGGCCAATTTCAGACATTCCAAAAGTCACCACCATCTGCAGGGAGATCAATTCACAATGTTAGCAAACTACATTGGTAAGGAATGTACGCAATACAATTTTGAACGCAAGACAATTTTGATTGGGGAGATTAAGCATATATGTTTCCCCCAACCGAATGAAATGGCCGCCAGAGAGGGCCATACAGGATATAAAAATATGCAGGTAATCCAACAAAAGCTGCCTAAACTATAAGCTAGACACAAGCACCAACCACTAAGCCACTGGCTCAGTGATGATTAAGCATTGTTCTTATAAATAACAGAATACACTCTCTTAAGAAAATTTAGACATGCAGTTATGTAGTCAGCATGCTGAATTCTAATAAGAATCCGTAAGAGGCATTGAACTATGAGTGAATTTGACAGATGTTAGAAATTCTGCTTGAAGTGGATAATCAGGAATGTCAAATCACCTGTTTAGCCAAACCAGTAATCTGCTGCAAATCACCAACTGCACCTGTTGTCACCTCAGGCTCACCAAAGATGACTTCCTCTGCAGCCCTGCCACCAAGTCCACCAACAATTCTTGCAAAGAGTTGTTGCTTGGATATTAGGGTGGGGTCATCTGAAGGAATGAACCAGGTAAGACCACGGGCCTGGCCACGTGGAATCAGGGTGACCTTTTGAACAGGATCATGACCTGGTGTCAAAGTTCTGTGGCATGAAGAAATCACAATCTATAAGTTTCTCAAATAGTCATACTACAATAGAGCACATATTATTAACAGATAATATTAACAAGCATGCATAATGCGAGGCGAAAAAAGTCACTTAAGGGTAGATGATGGACAAACAGTGAGGATCAGAAAAACACTAGCAAGCAAAGAAACATGGGCAATGTTCATATATAATATAAAAATATTTCTACCAACAAACTTGACAACAATTAAATCATTAGAATTTTAGGAATATAACTGGCACCAACCATAATCACAACACCAATCTCAGTTTCCTAAATATCCCAGATAGGCAATTAATGGTCTAGGAGCACCACAGGATTTCATTATTGTCCCACCAAATACATCATAGGGCCCGAAACTTAAATGTTCACAACCAAACGGTCATGCCTTATAACCCAATAACATAATAATGCTTTTAGTAATATTAGGCCTAAGCATGAAAACAGCCCACCTATGAACAGGAAAGTTTTACACCGAAGTCAAACAACACACTCTGGCATTTAAATAACGTGAAAATGTAAAAGTTACACAAGTTCAAAAGATCATAGTACTTTGTGTGATTTTAGAATGTTTTCCCATTTTTGTGACAAAACATGATCTATGTTTGTTTATTTACAAATGAAAATTTTCAATTGACTATTAAAACAATTTCTCTGCATTATTATATTGTGTACAGTTGCACTAGGTCTCACATACCTTTGATGAGAATCTTACATGATAAGGTCAATTAGTTATAAAACAGAATATAGTAACAAGGAAAATGAAATTTAATCTTAGAAGGAACAAGGCTTTGGAAATCCAATGCTCCAACATAGAAAAAGATTTAGAAATAGAAACAGCAAAAGAAAATTAAGATGCTCTTATCTCACTCACCCACAAATGGCATGGCCAACCTCATGGTACGCAACCAAGCTTTTGCTCTTCCCATCTGTCATAACTGTTCCCTCCATTCCAGCCACAATCCTATCTATTGAATCATCAATCTCTTTAGATGAAATCGCAGTCTTGCCACGTCGGCCAGCCAATATAGCAGCCTCATTTAACAGATTTGCAAGATCTGCTCCACTAAAACCAGGTGTTCTCATGGCTATAACATCAAGTGATACATCAGCATCAAACTTCTTATTGCTTCCATGAACCTTTAGTATCTCTGTTCTTCCTCTGATATCTGGAACATCAACAGTAACCTGCAATAAAGCCTCATGTTGAGTATGTCTTTGTCTAGGTTATTAGACTGATAACAACACGATTATCAATTCTCACCTGTCTATCAAACCGTCCTGGCCTCAACAAGGCAGAATCAAGAATATCTGCCCGGTTAGTTGCTGCTATTACAATGATACCTGTGTTACCCTCAAAACCATCCATTTCAGTCAAAAGCTGGTTAAGAGTTTGCTCCCTTTCATCGTTCCCACCACCTATACCAGTTCCTCTTTGCCGTCCAACAGCATCAATTTCATCCACAAAGACAATACAGGGGGCATTCTCCTTGGCCTTCTTGAAAAGATCACGAACTCGAGAGGCACCAACACCAACAAACATTTCAACAAACTCAGAACCAGAAATGGAGAAGAATGGCACACCAGCTTCACCAGCAATTGCCTTGGCCAGAAGAGTCTTTCCAGTTCCAGGAGGGCCAACAAGAAGAACACCTTTAGGGATGCGAGCCCCAACTGCAGTAAATCTCTCTGGCTTCTTTAGGAACTCCACAACCTCCATGAAATCCTGCTTTGCTTCATCAACTCCAGCAACATCATCAAACGTCACACCAGTGTTAGGTTCCATCTGAAACTTTGCTTTTGATTGACCGAAGGCAAGAGGAAAGCCAGGCCCACCAGGACCACCCATTCCTCCAGATGATCTCCTTGAAAGAAGGAACAGCCCTCCAATCAAGATTAGTGGGAATGCCAGATTGCCAATCAAGTTAAATAACAGAGAACCAGAGTCTTCTTGAGCATTATGGGCAGCAAAGTCAATGTTCTTCTCCCTAAACTTCTGAAGAAGCTCCTGGCTGAGTCCTGGTAACTGCACACGAACTCGTTGAACACGGTTTCCCAATTCAGGAGAGACAGCCTCCACAATAGCTATCGTCCCATTTTCAAACAAATCCACTTTTTTAACCCTATCCTTGTCCAAATACTCCAAGAACCTAGAATAGGACATTCTTGAGGAAGAAACTCCTTGCTCATCAGCATATGCTCTACCACTTCCTAATAAAGCAGGAACTCCGATTCCCCCACTTCCAAGCAACAACTTTAAGAACCCTCTTCTTCCTTCATGGTGTTTCTGTTCTAAAGATGCCTTTACAAGGACAGCTTTTGATGTCCTACCCAATGATGTGAGGCTGGAGGTAAAGAAAATATTCCGGCCATTGAATTCTTTGCTCAACTTTGGCTTTGTTGTGTGAGTAGACAGACCATTCCCTAGCAGGCATGCTGATGATGCTGCCATCTACACAGCAAAAGAAAAGAACATGCAATGGCAGGGTGAATAAGTGAACATAACTAATGATTTAAGGCAGTTGGAAGAAAAGCACTTGTATCCGAAAAAAAAAGAAAAATGCAATTACGTTAACTATTCAAGTCCATAAGTGTATATGAACGCATAGGTTCAATATGAGCAAAATAAAGGGAAAAAACAAATATATTGTTATTTTCTGAAAATTGAACAGGCTCAGTTCAACTACCCAGAGGATAAGCTAAAGAGAATAACACTGATATGTGTTTGGAATGTATTTGTACCATCATATAAGTCACCTTTCTTTCAACTCATTATCAACCTTGTGGCCACCAAATTCACTGCGACAACCAGAAAAAGAAAAGAAAATGGAGCTTTCTTCTCAAAACTTGAATCATAGAAAACCCATTTGATTGACTTGTTACTCAGCCAGCTTTTCACAAAGAAAATGTAATTCAGAAAACGAGTTACAGTCATAGCAAGAAAGTAAAAGATAGACCCACCAAGCCAATCACTAAAAATCCTCATTCAGAATATTGTACTAACTATTATATCAAAAAAAAAAAAAAAAGTCTCAAGATAATGCATCCTAATTCTCAGGCAAACACTACATTTTTCTCAGGAATTGAGTACAACCATCCACACAAAGCAGAAAATTACCTTTGACGTAGAGGCTTTGGATGAATATTAGAGAAACAGAGAGAAACAAAATGAGATGACTAAAGGCAAGCTCTGGGCCGCTGTGGCGTAGAGAAAGGGGCAAAGCCAGGGAGAGGAATTGGCAAATGCTGAGCTCCGAGCGGGGGAAGTTTTAGAGAGATTGGATGTGGCTTGGGAAGAGCATACGTGGCGCTTTTGGTATGGCTCCGTGTCTCACTTGGTTTGCTTCGATTTTTTTTTTTCTTGTGTTTCTTGCACTGCTTAATCAGCTGTGATGAGAGATTTTTTTTGCCGTTTTGTGAGGACTGGCCCAGATTTTCTCTTGCGTGTGAAACTCTGAATTTTTATCACATCCTGGGCTGCTGCAAGTTGGGTGCCATCAGTTTGCTTGCGCTAACGAAATTAAGTTTCCTTTTTGTATTTTTAGGGCTTTCAACTTCATTAATTTATTATATGTTCTTTTTTAAAAGAACCAACGATAAACTGGTGCGTTGCATATTTTAATAATAAATTTGTTTTAGTAATTATATTTATAATTTTTTTTATTTTTAAAATTTTTTATGAATAAGGAATGATCAAAGCTTTTACAATTAAAATTACATACATCAAGTGCGCTGCAAAAATCTAAGACTATATGATTATTGTTTATAATTTTATACATTTATTGTTAGCATAATAACAAAAGCTATTGCTTGTAAACAAAATGCAGCTTGAGATTTTGGCAAGGCTTTACAAAATATAAACCTGTTTCATCTCTTATTGAGACTGAATTTGATTGAGTTTTGATGTCATGATATTACAAAATACATGCCCTATAGTTAACATAATCTATTACTATATTGCCAGCATTTTAAGCATATACCACAGATAGAGCGATAATGTGTAAGTAAACATGCAGCCTCGAAACAAAAAGATGAGACATTTTACATGTTGTTGGCAAACAGATTTCAATGTCTCTTTACAACAGGAGATTCACTAAAAGCTTTAGCTTCAACCATGTTTTCTTGAAGGGGTAAGTTTGGAGTGTCCTTTGTATTGAAACAAAAGAACATAAGTTTTATCTACATTTCAATTAAAAACATAATGGAAGATGCAATGATGTAAACTAAACCTGATTTTATATTTTTGGTGGGCAACTCTTCCTCCTGGTTGGTATGAGGATGTTTTTGAGGTGTGCTCTCTGAGAAAAGTTCTTTGGCCACTTGTGTGATGTCTGGTGATGGCAAAGATTGCTCTTTTGGTTGCTGAATTGTTGATGGGGTGTTGATGATCCAGAGAAACTATTAAAAGTTGGAGTGGTGGGTTGTTGATTTGCTATCTCATCACAATCAAACATTTTATAGTTTGCAATTCTTATCTTAATCCCTCTTAAAGTGAGACCTATTATAAAAGTTCTTGTTTGGTTGAGCAAAGCCTTAACAGGTCCAGGCAATTTCATGTGATAGATAGTGTTGATAGCTACGAGTTTCATGATAGTCGCTCCTACGAACTTCTCTTCTCGCCTACCAAACACAACCAATCTCATTTGTGCAGCATCATCTTTCAAAATGAGTTGTATGGAGCTCTAAAACAATGAAAGTCTACAAATTTATGAAATGCAATATTTAATTATTTTGCAAACAATAGTCAAACAGATAATATATGGAGAACAACTAAAATGTTTATGGTCATGTATTAATGTTTCATCCTCCTAATGAATTATAGTAATTTTTTTCAAAAATAAAATCGCATTGTCCAACTAAAATGCTCTCTTATAATGGAAAAACTGGTTGTTGGAACTCAAAAAACTTAATAACTTTTCTACTTGGATGGCAACCATTATTGGGATCCCTTTCTTAGGAAAAAATAAAGATCTTCCTTCATAACATGCCATAAGACCATATCATTTCCTTTTGCTATTTAATATCTCAATGTAAGGATCTCCAGGTCTAGTTCACAGCATTACAACAATAGACTTCAAGCCACATAACTTATATTTCCAAATCAAGATATAACTTAAAAGTGTTAAAGATATAACTCCTACCAATAAAAGTTTCAACTTCAAAGGTAAGCTGATCAAACAACTTAGAAATTGTAAAAAAGAATGAAAACAATATAATACCTAGAAACGAAAATAAGTTAGAATCATTTGAGAATCAACTGTGAAAGGAAGAAGGTTGAAAACAAAGCACCTTTTCTCGCTATCCAAATAAAGACCAATCAACCCACAACACAAAACGACAAGACCCTACAAACACAGAAAACCATAAAATGAAAATTTTGGACCTATGAAAAACAAGAGCAAACAAACAAAAAAGAATAAATCCAAAAAAAATTGACAAAGTGAAGCAAGCAAAACAAAATCATGAAACAAAGCTAGGTTTCCATGAAAGAAACTTGATTTTAGGTTTAGGTACTTTATTCATAGGATTCAAAAACTAGACAATTGAAACCAAAAGTTTTTGTGATCAAGAATCTCTTTGTGACAAAAGCACAAATATGTAACGAACACATCTAGAAAGATTCTCAAAACGAAAGTATCAATTGAAAAACGTTGAGCTTCAACTTTTTTTACGAACACAAACACAAACCAAGAGCAACATCGAGAGTAAGCAAACACGAACGACGAAGGACACCGACTGGCCAAAAAGAAAAACAAATTCGAGAAAGTTAAGAAACCCCAACAAGAACGATAACACTAAGGTAGAGAAGGAAGTAGTACAATGAGCCCAATGAAGGAAACATGCCAACATTTCAAACCGCAAGATTTCTCAACCATACAAAATCACTTTGAGCTTTAATTCCCAATGAACCAAAAACCATCGTACCTTTTCTGACTTCTGATGCTCAAAGAAAAAATCCCTTGCCCGCAACTCTAAATGAAACCAAACCCACCAAAAACATCCCCAAAATCCCTTAAAAATGGGCCATGTGTCAATAAGAGAGGTCAGAAACATTGACACAACTGGAAGCCCGCTGTAGCTTCTTTTTATATATAATATAGATTTCAATGGCTACAAATGCATTAAAAATAATTTATTAACAAAAATTAAAATGCTTTCTCAACTTTATATTCAAAATTTGAGCTTAATTAAGAACTATTTTTTTAATATTTTCATATTTGATTTATTATTTCATAAAAAATTTATATTTGAATTTATTTATTTTTATCTGTATAGCTTTCTCAGGTTTCTTATATGAATTTATAATTGATACACTAATATTGTATAAAAGCTATACATTGTCAGCTCACCAAATGTTGCTACCTCATTAATCAGGTAAAACTAAAAGTCTCTAAAGACTTAAACTTAAATATTACAAAGTTGCTTTTTTATTCTATCCTATATCCCCTTAAATATTATTATTATATTAACTATTAAAAAATTGTTAATAATAAATTAACTAGAAAAATCTCTTTTTTTTTCTCTCTCCAACGCCTTCACAACATTTGATTATTGCTTTTTATCTCTTTAACACCATCTTCACCTCCTTTTCTTCTTCTTCTATTAAAATTAAAAATTAAAAGATTTCACTTTTTCCCAAAACCTCTTTTGCCTTCTTTTCTTATTCTTCCGTAGACATCTAAACTAAAATCTTATTGAATTCTTAAGAAAGAGTCTATTGAAACCCTAAGAGAAGAATTTGATATGGAAATTTTCTTTTTGTTGAGAAAAAAAGAGAGAAAAAGTACTCTTGAATCAAAATGCTTTGTTGTTCTACAAGGCTGTAATTCTTTTGTTGGTTAGCATTAAAACCAAATAGGGTGGGCAACTGGCTAATTTGACCACCAATTGTGATAAAGAATCTTTTCTTAAGTTGTGATTGTGGGATAAAATCAGTGTTGGAAAAATTTTGAAAAAATTGTCACAATTTCTATTAGAATTTTAATTTGATATTAAGTTGATGTTAGTTAAATACTTTTACCATTTTTATCATTTGCCTTTAATGGTATCATGTTATAACCATAAGTCAAACTAAAAATAAAACCCTAATTTATTTATTTGAGAAAAAGAACAATTGATTATCACATTATGACCCTAAATCAATTGTAAAATCACTTAAAAAATATATCACCAAAGTCAATAAGTAAAAATTATAAAAATTATCTTGAAATCTCTTGAAGTTGAACAATTTTGCCAAATTTGATTTTAATGGAAGAAAAAGAAGAAAAGGATGGGGAGAAGAAGATAATAGAGCTAGAGAGCGATAAAGAAGAAGGGAACAATGAAGGAACATTGTGAGGAAGTTACGAAGAGAAAGAAAGAATTTTTTTATTTTTTATTTAACTAATTATTAAAAACTTTTTAATATTTAAGTTTAAGTCTTTAAGATTTTTAATTTTACCACATTAATGAAATAGCGGCATTTAAAGAGCTGACAATGTATAAAACTATATACAATCAAATATTGATCCTTTCTATATAAGTAGCACAAGTGTCACCTTTAACTCTTACAAATTCAGACTTTAATTAGATTTGGAATAATGCCATTTAAACATGATTTTGGGTAGCCATCAAAAGTTTATGTCAAAATTGAAAGCTATTTAGGTAAGTATATAAAGGCAAAAGTTTCATCATTACTAAAGAATTTAGTTCAAAGAGTTTAGTACAAAATAAATAAGGAATCAAACTTCCTATCCACCCTAAGATAAATTTAGTGTTTTATTCTACTTTGGATCAATTAGATTAGAGCTTTAAATCAAAAGTACACCTCTTTTTTACTTACTAACTCATGCACTTATGAACAGTTCTCTTCTATTCTGTCATGCATGCATCTTAAGAGATGTAGGTGGGTTGGGAATCTTGGATGGGTTATTGATCATTAGTATGTTGCAATTAAATTGAATATAAAAAATAAAACATAACATAAAAGGAAGTAAAAAGGCAATATTTACATAAATGAAAGATCCTTGAAGGTTTTAATAACATTTCAATTCTATGTGACATACAACTTGATGACAAAGTCGCTAAAACTATATAACATAAACGATGAAAATGTCCCTAAAAGCTACATGATATAAATGATGAAAATTCTTGAACTACAATGGCATAATAACAAAGCTGCCTTTATGACTACACCACATACTTCAATACATTACCATGACATTATTTCTAAATGACACCTCATGATATTAATTTCATTTTTTATCCATATTGTTTTGACTCCATATTATTTTTCATGATAACAAAACATTATCATTTTAGTCTAATATGTGTGCTTAAGTGCTTAGGTGGTTTATCCTTATATTATGCTTAACCTTGAAGATGGTAGATTCAAAATAAAAAGTAGTAAGGCTAAAGATAAAAAGGCTAATTAATTAACATGGTAAGTTAGTCATTAGAGCCATAAAGTTATGATTTCATAATCCAATCCTGAGTGATGATCGATGTAAGGGCCTAAATAGGCAAGCCCATTTGATGCAAGCAAGCCTTATACACATTGTTGACATGATATAACAATTGACAATGCAATAAGGGAGTTCATCTCAAAGTAGACATAAATATGTATTTCATTACATGTGCTTCATGTCTCAACTTGAACAATCAATACACAGTCATTGTGCTCAAGTCATTCATCATGTGGATGTTCACAATACGTTGTAATACAAACAAGCCAACCTTGGCTAACTTACAAAATGTATTTCCATAGAACATATTCAAAATAAAAGAAGACACAACAATAGAGTGGACAAGAAACAAGGGTAACACTTACCGGATGTCTTTCACCAATACGTACCGAAAGAATGGGAAAGACTTCATCATTCTCAAGGATCTACCTAATTGCAAATCTAAGAACTAAAACATGAATTTTAAAAATGTAAGTATAAAACATAATAAGCAAAGAGAAGGGGAGCAAGATACAAGGAGTAGTTTTTAAAATAGATTGACTTTATCATTGTTAGCCTTGAGTTACATTATGTTTTGATTTGATAAAAATTGCACGATATCTTAACTTTAATGTTAAGCATTTGAAATTGTCTCAATCATATTTTTCATCCCTTAAAGTCACAAGATTATTTGAAAAGCCATGCATCATTAGAAAATAACACAAAAACTTTCAAAATCATTTGACAAAAATTGTACAATATCTTAACTTTAATGTTAAGCATTTGAAATTATCTCAATCATATTTTTCATCCTTTAAAGTCACAAAAATTGTTTGAAAAGCCATGTATCATTAGAAAATATCATAAAAACTTTCAAACAATGTGTATTTAGCTAAGTAAATAAAGACCACACATGTCTTCAATTATTATTTGATTATAGGAAAAAGGCAAGGAAGAAATAGCTAAAGAGAGGTGCCAAAAAGTAAAGAAATCTTCAAGACACAAATCAAGAGTCAATTCTAGAAAAGCTCAAGTCGATCCAAAGGCAAAATGAGTGGAAATCTTAAAGATTGCATAGTCATAATCAATCCTAGTGTGTCTATAGTCGACCTTGAAGCAGAAAGCTGAAAAAAATTTAAGAATTACACAAACATTGTAACACCCCATACTTGGATATGGTGGCTAATAGAGCTTATTGGATACCAATTGAGGTT
>NW_018397254.1:14785038-14785200 GCF_002168275.2 Theobroma umbraticum | reverse complement strand
ATAAAATATTTTACACGCGAGAAAATAATAATTAAATAATAATATTTTTATTGAGGATACATTAGCAAGTTAAAAGGTGAATCGGAGGTGAACCGAGATAAAATGAGACATTTTGGGTCCCGAGGAGACAAGTGAAAATTTTTGAAATAAAATAATATTTTA
>NW_018397254.1:14784960-14785028 GCF_002168275.2 Theobroma umbraticum | reverse complement strand
AATATTAAAATATTAATATTTTATTTGTTATCAAAATTAGTTATGAAAGAGGATTATATGACTAATCG
>NW_018397254.1:14784115-14784950 GCF_002168275.2 Theobroma umbraticum | reverse complement strand
GATGAAGTAAGAAAGGATTTTGAAGAAAAAAGACATTGGTAAGGCCCTCATGTCCTTATTAAACAAAGCTAGTGCGAGTAAGTATATATTTAAATATTATGATGACGTCTTGATAAGGTGCAAATCTTATATTATATTTATACACATGTAAAGAAAGAAAAATATGAGGAAATTGAAATTTAAGAAGTGTTGGAAGGACTAAATTATAAAGTATAAAAGTTTGGAGAGTCACATGGTAAATAAGGAAAAGTTTGAAGACTCATTTGCAATTTCAAAATTTGAAGTTAAAAAGGGGAATTTCCTAACTAAGGAAGGTTAGATTATGAGGAATATGAGATATATATGTAAAGTTACTACTACATGCAAATCATTGCATGCAAAAAGAAGGAAGCTAGTGGGAAACATGTGAGACCCCACCATGTGAAAGTTGATAAAGAGAAAAAGGAATAAAAAGTATTTAAATGGGAGAAAACCATGGTTTGGCAAGGATAGCCTATAGTAAACAACATAAGGATGGTAATGTGATTGAAAAGGAAAGGCATAATCATGCATGAAATGTTATTGGGTGATAAGGTGCATTAAAAGGAAATGAAAATGAATGCATAGAAATACATGTGGAATCAAATGCAAGTGAAATAAATCAAAAGAGAACACCATGTGGACCAATGCATGGACAAGGCAATCTAACCAAAGGATAAAAGAATGGATAAGGAAACATTGCATGAACAAGCCACCAATGAGACGTGGCGTTAATAACAAAGAGAAAAATTGATTAGCATGGCATGTAAAGAGAAAAGAAAAGAAAATAATAGAAAAAGAATGGAAAATGAGAGTG
>NW_018397254.1:14783985-14784103 GCF_002168275.2 Theobroma umbraticum | reverse complement strand
GTTTCAAAGTGTCTTTGTTTTGTGATTTTAACCACATAAAAGGTGAAAGAAATACGCCAAAAGTCACCAAGAATTAGGCAATCCGCCCATGAGAGAAGAAAAAGAAAGCTTTCACAAG
>NW_018397254.1:14783395-14783975 GCF_002168275.2 Theobroma umbraticum | reverse complement strand
GATGTCTGCCCACACCAAAGAAATAGCCAACCAAATGGCTTTATCTTGAGAAAAACCATACCTTTGAGAAAGAAAAAGGGAGATTCGACTAGGAAGCAAAGGAAGAAAGGAAGAAAGAAAGAAAGAATGGGAGAAAGGAGAAAGAAGAAAAGAGAAAGTGAAGGTTCCGCCTAGTGAACCTGAGACAAGGAAGGTAAAAAGATTTGTTATTTTACTTGAAATGCATGCTTTGTGAATCAATTGTAATGTGAGATTTTGTTTGTGGTAGCAAGAATCTATAAAGATTCAAAGGACCTGAGGCATGCATGTAGGTAGATCTTGGAATGCATCGGTGATTTGGAGCCAAATAAGTATTGGTAATGTTTTAGTCTTGAAATCATAAGTAGAATGAAAAATGAGATGTATATTGATTGATTATATTTGTGGTAGAAAAGGTGGCCATAGATGTGAGAAAGTTGTGAATCATATTTCTAAATTCAAGCTTGAACTGAGAGGCAAGCATGCATAGTGTCTACAATAAGCTTTGTTTGGTTAAAGTGTATGGATTCTGTGATAAATGCTTGTGAGTAATGTTGATAAA
>NW_018397254.1:14782895-14783385 GCF_002168275.2 Theobroma umbraticum | reverse complement strand
TTTGGTTAAGGATTATTGGTTGATATGCTGGCATTTATGAGTATAATTAAATGTATTGGGTTTGAATAGTTGCTAGGGAGAGTGTAAGTAAAAAAAGTTTACCATGGTGGAGTGACGGACAAGATAACAAGAGACTGACGAGTAGAAATTAGTTAGATACGCACTTGAATCAATAGCGATGTAGCGTCCCACTATTAGATAGTGAGTAAGGGGTGCCCATTTTAAAATTTCCTTGATCATATATATATATGTTGGTTTACCTTAAGCACAAAAATTGTGAAAAGTATGAGCTAGTAGAAATGCTAAAAAATTGTGAATGCTTTAGAGTTTAAAAGTGTTTTGACTATATATATGTATAGTTATATTCATAAAGAATTTTAAAATAGAGAAACAAGCTTTTCAATACAATTTATATAAAAATATGCCTTATTGATTGTGTGATGTGCATTCACGAATAAATTTCATACTCACCATACTGATTTGACATCTA
>NW_018397254.1:14782339-14782885 GCF_002168275.2 Theobroma umbraticum | reverse complement strand
AAAAGGTTTTACATTGCAAAGTATAACAAAAACGGGTTTTAGTGCGCTACCGTGATTGGTATTTTGACAATGATTTGACATGATCCTTTGAAAACCCGATTTGGCTTTTAAATGGTTTTATCAAACTGGGAGATTCAAGAGTAGATCGGTTATCACTTTAGTTAAGTGTGACCCTTGTGCACAAATGAGCTCTAGCTAGAGAACTTTTGGGTCATTGACAGGCTGTTAGATATGATTGGGGCCATGGTCTGTGATATACTTGGCAAGGCCACGGGTTATTACATGTGGCTAGGCCATAAGTGATATTTACGGTTACGACTACTTGATTTCTCTGATGTTGACCAACATCGTCGAGACTACCATGGCATGTGAGAATCCGGTGGAGCGATGCTCCCGGATTGTTATTACGTGGAAGTGGGTCCACGGGTTGACATTTACAATTTCCTACTCGAGAGTGATATCTTTTTGGGTTTTCAAACATGACTTCTTTCGTATGGTGAGAAATATTAGTTTTTTCGTCGCTCCCCTATTTGATTAAAAGCTTTC
>NW_018397254.1:14779974-14782329 GCF_002168275.2 Theobroma umbraticum | reverse complement strand
ATATTGATTATGAATAAATGACGTTATGTTTAATACCTCGATGATAAGATGATTTATGAGCTTGTGTAAAAGCTTTGACAATGTTTGATTTTGTGGGAGCAAGCATGATTACACTGATTTGATTTTAGCAAAGTTGTTAAATGATTTTGACGGCAGAGATCTTTACATGAATTGGTTTGATATTTGATTTAGATGATTATCTTGCATTAACTTTTTGGTTTTACAAATAAGGCACAAATTACCTTTTTGAGCTAAATTGTTTACATACATTCTTATATTTTTAATATTCAAAACTTCTACTCTTAGCTTGTTTCCCATCTACGCCTTACTCAAGGAGCCAATGATCACTAAGTCTGTGAGACTCACCCCCTCATTTTTCGTTTTGCAGATAGTGATCGACCTAGTGTGCAATCATCGATGCTTATGGTCCACTGTGGGTAGGTAAAGGCATCTCATAGTACTTTATTTCGAGTCGCTCTGCTAATAAAGGTCGAGTTATCCATAGCTTGAAGTATTTGTAAATAGTGTCAATATAAATTCACAGTTAAATACTACAGACTCTAATGTAATCTTACAATTATGGTGAATAAAGGATAAGTTGGTTTATTATGGTTTATGTATAACTCTTATTACAAGAAGGTATATGGTTCAAGCAATTTCATGGATTGATGGCATAATGTCTAAAGTTTCAAATAAGGCTTGTTCGAGATTGGGCAGGTTCACTCGTAAGTCTCAAACACCGGTAATGATTGAGTAAAAGGTCGTTACAAACATGGTTGACCTTGGCCCTTCTATAGTCAACCTTGATGTGTGAAAAAAAGGGAAAATGAAAGACATAGTCGACCCTAGTTTCATTGTGGTTGAGTACCTCAACCCAAATTCACAAAAAAATACTCTCGGGAATTAGATCAAGTAGAGGAAGGTTATACTCGACTATGAAACCCTAATTTAAGAAATTTAAAGAACATAGTTGACCCTCAAGCTTTAGGATTTAATGCAAACTTATGTCTAACGACTCCAAACTTCACTTTAGCTATAAAAAGTTGCCCTTGAGTCATTTCAAAGACAATAAAAGACCAACACTTAAGTGAAAAATATTTTTGGTTCATCTATTATTTTGGTTAAATCACATGCTTACATGACATTTAATCTTACTTGACCGTAATGATTGAAATCTAAAACTTGACATAAGTAATAGAATTGCTTATGGTACTTAATTGCATAAGTCAAGTCAACTTTGATCATGACATATAGTTTGTGTTGACATTGTTGAAATATCCTTTGAATATGCATTTGAATGTTGACTATCCTTCATTGAGCCTTAAATGTTCACATGATATAAAAATTTGGTGTCAGTCCACTCTAGATTATAGATTACTATAAATAATTTGGAATGTCAAATGAAATATAACATACAGCTTAAGTGAGCATTGAATGCATAATGTGTTTTGATTGAATATCTTGTTCTTAAATTTTGATAATTAGTATTCATTGATGATTGAGTGTTCCCTTTTAACATATTGATAACGTTATGATATAGAGTTATTTGAACTTAATTTTGATAATAATTTAGCTTAGTTCTTGTAATAATATATAAAAATTAGTAAGTTTTATTTAATTATTTTAAATTAGTTATTTTACGTGAGTCAGTCTAAACTTAGTTAATTTTATGCTTAATTTGGTGTTAATGTAGTTAAGTTAAGTTGTTATTGATTTATTTGTACTTTTGTAAGTGTTTGATGAAAGAAGAATTTTAATGAAAGAAAAGAGAGCAAAAAACACTAGATTGAAAGTCGAGAGTCAAGCTACAAAGTCATTGAAGCTGAGAAGAATTTGAAGGATTCTAGAAAACTTGGAAGATCAAGATTATAATTCTTGAGTTTTATCCTTTTAATTATTCTTTTATTTTCTTAGCTTGCTTTTATTGTTTAAACTTTATTTGATGATGATGTGTGACTTGATGGGAAACTAAGTTTGAATCTAAGATTATGATTAAACTCAATATGTAGTCTGAATTATTTATCTCTCTTTTACGTATGTTTGAAAGATTTAAGCTATTTATTTTATTCTTGTAGCACCTCGTACCCTTGTACAAGAGCCAATATGATCTCATCGACGAGACAGAGGGTTGATGGACGTAAATTTATGTGCAAAAGAGCAATGATAGGCGAAAAGAATATTTTAGAATAAAATATTTTATACGTGAAGACATGATAATTAAATATTAATATTTTACCAAGGATGAATTAGCAAGATAAAAAGGCAATTCGGAAGTGAATTGGTACAAATAAGACATTTTGGAACTCGAGAAGTCAAGTGAAGAATTTTGAAATAAAATAATATTAAAATATTAAT
>NW_018397254.1:14779286-14779964 GCF_002168275.2 Theobroma umbraticum | reverse complement strand
TGGTTGAGATTAGTCATGAAGAAGAAGTATATGATTAATCTAAGTGGGAAAGACGAAGTAAGAAAGAATTTTGAAGAAAAACAAAGTTAATGGGGCCCACGTGCCTTTATTAAATAGAGTACGAGTAGATAAGTATATATTTAAATATTATGGTGACACCTTGATGAGGTGCAAACCTTATATTATATTTGTACACATGTAAAGGAAGGAAAATAGAAGAAAATTGGAGTTTAAAACATGTTGGAAGGACTAAATTGTGAAGGATGAAAAGTTCAGAGAGTCACAAGGGAAATAAAGAAAAGTTTGAGGACTCATTTACAAATTACAATATTTGAAGTTAAATGGATATTAACTAATCAAGGAAAGTTAGGTTATCTGTAATATGAGATTGTACATGGTAAAAGATTACTATTACATGCAAACTATAAAAAGGAGAAGTTAGTGGGGAACATGTGAGACCCCCACCATGTGAAGAAAAAGAGAAAGAGAAAGAGAAAGTTAAAGATTATTTGCATGTAATTTGATTGGTGCATTTTGTGGTCAAATGAGGAAAGTGAAATGTGGCTTGCATGAGACTTGATTGGTTGGATGAATGGCCAAATAAAATATAAAAGAAAGTTGTGTATGAAATGTAATTGGAAGAAATAGGTGGCAAAGGAAATAAAAATAAAAGTAAGA
>NW_018397254.1:14772875-14779179 GCF_002168275.2 Theobroma umbraticum | reverse complement strand
ATATAGAAAATGAATGTGACAGATGGAAAGTTACTAAGGCTTTTTGCCTTGTACTTTTACCACATAAAAGGAGAAGAAAACATGCCAAAAAGGCATGAAGCTTTAGGCAATCCGTCCATAGAGAAAATAAAGAGAAAAAGGAAAGAAAACAACATGAAAAGCAAGTTACCTTGGGCAATCTGCCCATGTGAGAACAAAATGGAGAAACTAAAGGCATTTTCAAGTCTTTTTCCTTGAGGAGTCTGCCCATAACAAAAAGAGAAAGAAAGGGGGAAAGAAAGAAAGGAAGAAAGGATGAAGAAGAAAAAAAAAGGGAAAGATCGATTTGGTGAACCCGAGACCAGTAAGGTAAGGAGATTTCCATGTTTCTTGAAATACATGCTTAGTAAATCAATTGTAATGTGTGATTTTGTTTGTGGTATCAATAATCTACAAGGATTCAAGGGACTCGAAGCATACATGTAGGTAGATCTTGGAATGCATGGTGATTTTGGAGCTAAACAAGCAATGGGTAAGTGTTTTAGTCTTGAAATTACAAGTAAACAACGAAAATGATATGTATATTTATTGCCTATGTTTGTGGCAACAATGGTGATTATGGATGTGATGAAATTTTGAACTAAACGTGTGGAACTCAAGCTAAAACCGAAAGGTAAGCATGCAATGTGGTTGCATGGTGTTGTGTTGGCATTGGTTAATTGATAGTATATGGATTGTATGTTAAATGATTGTGAGTAAAGGTTAATGAAAACTATGAGATTAGGTTACGAAATTATTGATTGATGTGTTGCCATGCATGTGAATAAATTAAGTGTATTAAGTTTATATGGTTGATAGGAAGTGCATGAGTAAAGAAAGTGTGCTGTGGTGGCATGCCGGAGGAGGTAACGGGTAATCGACGAGTGGAATTAGCTAGATACGCACCCGAATCAATGGCGATGTAGCGTCCCGCTATTGTGAGGAGAGTAGGGGGTGCCGATTTTAAAATCTCCGTGTTATATATATATATTGATTTACGTTAGTAAGCATTGATGGTTTTCTTAAGTGTAATTATGGATATCATGAGCTGTTAGCCTTGGTAGGCAATTTTAAAATGGATTTACAACGATTTATGTATTGCTATTGTGGAAAGCATGAGTTGGTAGAAACTATAGGAAGTTTGTGGATGCAAAATTGTTTTGAAAGGAGTTTTGGATATAACTATAGATAAACCATACATGTAAAGAGTTTAGAAATTAGGAAACAAGCCTTTCACGATGTTTACATCAAAATCTGTGCCTTGCATTTTTGTGTGATATGCATAGCTAAGTGAATTTGTTAAATTATTTAAAATGCAAGTTTTGAGCTTCGATTGTATTTCGATCTTTGTACAAGTGATACACCATGCCGTTGAACTTGACAAGTAATTTTAAAGGGGTTATTAAACCTTGATTTCAAATGATTAAAAGGAAAAGCCTTGAAAAAAATCCGATTTGGTTTTGAAAATGGTTTTGATAAACCGATAGCCTCAAGAGTAGGTCGGCTAGTTAAGTGTGACCCTTGTGCACAAGTGAACTCTAGCTAGAAAACCTTTAGGTCACCGACGGGCTGTTAGACGTGGCTAGGGCCATAGTCTGTGATATACGTGGCAAGACCACGGGTTGTTATATGTGGCTAGGCCACAAGCGATATTCATAGTTGCAACTGCTTGATTCTCTGATGTTGGGCAACATTATCGAAACTGCCATGGCTGTGGGGATCCGGTGGAGCAGAGCTCCTAAATGTTATTACGTGGAAATGGGTCCACGGGTGATTACGATACTTACCTACTCGAGAGCCTCGTGAGTTTTCGATGCATTCTCTTTTGCATTGTGGGAAGTTAAGATTTTGTTGCAGTTCCCCTGATTTGAATAAAAGCTTTTAGTGCCTACTTGATGACTATGAAATGATGTACGTGGCCGTACACTTTGATTTCTTTATATGCCACACATTCTGGGAGCGTGCATGCTTGATATTGTTATTCATATTTTTATGGCAAGCAATGTTTCAATTGCTTGAACTCGACTACGTTATATTTGTTTTCGACATCATTTTGCCAAATAAAATGTTGTAATATGATTTTATGACTTCATTTTTACAAGGCACAAATATCCTACTTACGATTTGGGTTTTTACAATTATGATTTGATATTCTAGTTTTATTATCTAGTTTTATTATTCAACTTATCTAGCTTATGCTTGTTTCCCATCTAAGCCTTGCTCACGGAGCCGATGATCACTGAGTCTATGAGACTCACCCTTTTTATTTTCCTTTTGTAGATAGTGATCAACCTAGCGTGTATTCATCAACATTTTTAGCCCACCGCGGATAGGTAAAGGCATCTCATGGCACTTTATTCTAAGTTGCTCCGCTACTAGAGGTCGAGTCTGCATAGAATAATTTGTTACGGGATCAGACACTAGTGGCAATTCAAATGTACATTTAGAGATTTTAAGTCTTGATGTATCATTTGTACAATTATGTGAATTAAAGGTTTACTCAGTTTATACAAGTATTGTTCAATTTTTATCACATAGAGTTTACGAATCGAAATAATTTCGTAGATTGATGGTATGATTATAAGATAATAACTAACGTTTTAAGTAAGGCTTGTTCGAGACTTGGCGGGATCTCCCGCGAGACTCGAACGCCAATTGCGATCAAGGAGTGGTCGTTACAATTCTGTTCTTAATCTTTTAGTTGACTGGCCACCAATTAAATTAAATTGGAAACCTAGGTTAAACCTTGACGAATGAGATTCAGGTAGACCTTGAATAGAATAGCGTATGATCGAATGCACTTAGTTGATTAGGTAGTTTAATTTGCGTATAGGGTAGACGTACACCTATAAGCCATACATAATCAGGATTCGAGCACAAACTTAATGAATTTTTCTTCAATTTAATTTTCATGGACATATTAAGAAACTCGACAAAGACTTGTAAATAATTTAGGATTCTAAGTTAGTAATCTAATCCATTAAACTAAGGTAAGAAAGAGAGAGAATAATCAAATGAAATATTGAGGGATATCATAATCTTAGGTTTGGTGGTTAAGTGAGTTTTATTTACAATTTAATTTCAATTTACTAGTTTTAATTTTTTTTATTTTAATTATTTGGATAAAATTAGGGTATTATAATTTTAGTAGTTAATAGTAGGAATTAAACAATTCTCTACGGGAACCATACTCTACTTTATTACTATATTACTTGTTAACGATATGTGCACTTGTGAAAAATCAACAACAAGTTTTAGACGTCATTTTCGAAAAGTTGATTTTTAATTCTTTCTCGTTAATATTAATACCAAGCATTTCTAATCTTACTTCAAACGTTTCTTTTTATTTTCAAATACTTTGATTGAGGTGATGAACTATCAATGGCCATCTAAACAATTTGTTTCTAGGAAGGTTACAGTGATTATGCAATGGTTGCAATCAGTGTTTTAGCCACCCAAGTAGATTCTTTGTCTCGTAAAATTAACATCAGGGGTGTTAATGCTTTTCAAAGTCCTTTTGTGACATGTGAGTTTTGTGGAGATAGGTATTCAAGTGATTGTTAACTAGCCTATTATGAATCAATGCAATCTGGTGGAAGCTTCGTTGGGTAGCAAAATAAGTCATACTCCAACAATTACAACTCAGGGTAGAATCACAAAAATTTTTCATGGAGTAATGATCATGGTCCTACATATTCATCACAGCTTATTTTTCATAATTATTTTCGGTAACAAGTTAGAGCTCCTATGCTAAAGAAAAGGCCTTAAATAGAGAATATGTTCATGCAATTCATGACAAAGACAGATGCCTTCATGACAAAGATTGATGCCATTATTCAAAGTCAAGCAGAATGAATCCAAAATCTTAAGACACAAGTGGGTCAACTAGCTATTTCCATCAATGATAAACTTCAAGATGATGGAGATAAAGTAGATCAAGGAAATATTTTCAGCAATCAAGTTCAAGATGAAGAAATTAAGCAAGAAGAGGAAATATAGACATCACTACAAGCCAAGCCATATGTGTTTCCCATTCATTTTCTAGATACAGTTGATGAGTTATCAAAGGAGATTATAGTAGAAGCACATTATTCTAGAAGAACTCAATTTGAGAAGTTGGATAAAAGTTAGCCTATTCCACCACCTTGGGTTAAGCAAGCATCAAATCTTGAGTTAAAGGCACTAAAACCTCATCTTAAGAGGAGGCTACTTTCACATATCAAGCGTTTTCCATACAAACTCAAACCTCAACCAAAGTCAAGCTATTGACTATAAAGAAGCACTTCTTGGAAGGCAACCCAAGCTGTCGAAACTCTTAACTTTTAGTTATTTTTATTTTATTTACTTATTTATTTTCATCAATCTCTATTTTTTCAATAAAAAAATTCTTCTACAATTGACAATGAAGATGATGGAGATGAGGAGGAATATTAGAGTTTCACCAGATTCATTCAATCATTAGGGGACTATTCTTTACCTTTTTTTTTCTAACATTGAGGACAATGTTTAGTTTAAATTTGGGGGGGTGAATTTATTTTTCTAGTGGTGAATATTTTATAAAAGTTTTAGATTTAATTTTGTTTGCATATTTATCTAGATTTATAAATAATTTAGGATTAGTTGGTAAATGAATTTATTTTTTGTTTGAATTTAGGAATCTAGAGTAAAGTTGTGCCAATATTTTTTCAATGATTTTTCTATCCAATGATGATAACTAGTTGTCTTGAATTCTTAGCTTTCGATAAATAAGGTCTTTGTTTGGATTCATGCTAAATGATTTTGTTAAGTATCATTATTAAGATGTGATTTTCACAATTTTGAGCACTATATCATTTCCTTTAAATTATTCTGAATATTTAGAGAAGGTTTATATTGATGTGAATTTTAGATTATGTCATAAATTTTAGAATTTACTTGATTTTCTCTCAAGGTGAAATCCTAGACAATGCTTAGTTAGGGAGATGGTTTAGGCCATCTTTAGACCGTTTGAGCCTAAAAAGCCAACCTTGTTAAGTGGTTGTCCCTAGTATACCCCTTTTGAGCCTAATTTATCTTTTCTTTGTTTAACTACATAATAATTGAGCTTAGTCTTAAAATTAATTTTTCAATTTGGCAACCCTTACTCCTAAACATGTATATTGTTTAGGAAATATAGATTGAGCTAAATGTTAAACAAGGTGGAAAGGTGATATCAATGTGAAAAAAAAAGTTCAAGATATGAAAATAACCCCACTACCAATAATACAAAGAAAATAAGTTTGGGGATATGAAATTGTGAAAAAAAAAAAGTTCAAATGTGGAAGAAAAAGGTGTACTTGGAGAAGGAGAATAGAGCTCTATAGATAGGACCTAGAATAATTATGTACTTAAGGTGATTTGAGCTACATTAATATCTTTTATCATACCTTCACCCTAGTCATACATTACAAGCTTATTAAAGTCTTATTGATTCCTAACTTTGTATTAGTCTACATTAGTGGAGAAAGAGATGAAAATTAAACTTATAAAATTTAGTACTAATTTGAAATTTGTGTTGGCATAAACTCATCCAGATATCATGATATTCTTGGTAAAAGACTTCACACACATACACAAAAATCCATTCGAGAATGTGCTTGTATTAGAATTGAAACATGAATTTAAATGATGCTTATATTTTTCCTTAAGTTAATACTTGATAGACATACTTTTGAAGAAATTAGAGGGAATCATTGAGGTGGTGCACTTTATCTTTAGTAGTAGTAGTAGTAACTATTTTTATTTTAGTTTTCATTAATTGAATTTGATTTTCATAAGTTATGTTCTTTTCTATGTTTTGCTCAAGGACTAGCAAAATATTAAGTTTGAGAGTGTGATAACTCTATAATATAAAGTTATTTGAACTTAATTTTGATAATAATTTAGCTTAGTTCTTGTGGCAATACAAAAAAATTAGTAAGTTTTATTTAATTATTTTAAATTAGTTATTTTGGGTGAGTCAATTTAATGTTAGTTAATTCTATACTTAATTTGGTGGTCATGTGGTTAAGATAGGTTGTTGATTTATTTGTGCATTTGTAAGTATTTGATGAAATAAGAATTTTAATGAAAAAAGAGAAAGCGAAAAACACTAGATTGAAAGTCAAGAGTGAAGCCGCAAAGTCATTGAAGCTGAGAAGATTTTGAAGGATTCAAGAAGACTTGGAAGATCAAGTTTATAATTCTTGAGTTTTTATTTTTTTATTATTCTTTTATTTTCTTAGTTTGTTTTTATTGTTTAAACTTTATTTGATGATGATGTGTGACT
>NW_018397254.1:14769840-14772775 GCF_002168275.2 Theobroma umbraticum | reverse complement strand
CATATTTGCAGAGTGCTAAGTAGGCTAAAATTGCTAGGAGACAAGTGAACAGGCTCAATAACATAATGAGGAGAATCAAGGAAGACCACAAAGAGAAAGCAAAAATCAACTTTAAAAGACAATAAGGAATTAAACAAAGTGAACAAGGAAGAAAGGGAGAACAAGGGAAAAATTGCCACCACACCAAAACATACATGAATATATGTTAAATCATTCGTCATAGCAAGCATGGTATGAGGATACCTGAATGATGCCATAAAGAGATGCTAGATACAGAATCCATTAGAATGAAGAGGGAAAACTACATAAATGCACCATCATGTACCTGCATCCTTTCTGCACCAGGTCCTGTTCTTTGCGGCCTAAGTACTCTATCTGATGTACCATTCTCATAATTCTTCTGATAAACAGCAGTGTAACTGTTCAATGGAGAATATCTGACGTGAGCAAACTAGAGTCCCTAAACTCAAGTGGGATCTCAAAATGCACAAACACAATAAAGGTTCACATGTTGCAACCAGAAGGAAGAAAAGAAATAAAATTAACAAAGTTACACGTCAGTTTACCTCTTCATGACAATACAACTACCAAACCCACGATCCAGAGATGACTTGTTCATGACAATAGCATCCTCTATATCATAGCCACTACAACTCATCACAGCAACAGTAGCATTCTGACCACCTCCAAGCTTATCATATCCAACCTGGGAGCAGAGTATTTCAGGTATCATACATACTGATATACCACCCTCAAAAACACACTGCATGCTTACCAGCTCAATTGTCCTTGTTGTCAATAAAGGCCGTTGAGGATAAACCAACAGGTAAAGTACGGAGTCCATTCGAGAAAACTGTAAGATCAAATAGCAAACTTTTAAAAATCAAGAATACTGAAAGAAAAGATATATAAGAACTACAACTCATTATCCTACCAATGACCCATTAAAGAAATCTTAAAGACTCAAAACTAACAGTCTTAACATCTCAGACAGAAACAGCCCAACAAAACATTCCAATGGAAAGAAAAAGAACTGAAACACAACAAATATGCAATGAGGACATGTAGCATCAACAGTTTGGTAATAAAGTGACATTCTTCTTATGGAACAAGAGATTTACTCTCAAGCAATTTTCTCCTTTTATTTTCTTCGTTTGGAATCTTTTATTTTTCTGTTTTGGGTGGGTGGCTTGGGGGGTTGCTGAAAATAAAAGGAAATCTGTTTACTCTCTATGGCAACATTTTAAAATGTTTCATAATAATAAAAAAAACTTACAGAGCATAGCTATTGTACCAAAGCTCAAATACTGTAAATATCGAGGTAAATACGAGTTTTCACATTAGTGCACATAGGCTACATGATACATTGGGTTTGCAATATGAGAATATTTAAATTAAGACACCAAGACTTTAGCAGACAAAAAACTGGCCTCATATCTTCATAAACACAACTAAAGCATGTTGCTTTAAATAATGCAATGCCATCAACAATCCAGAAAACAATAATCTCGTAAAAGAAAGGGAAACGAAATATTGTTACCATAAAATATAAGAAAGAGCACTTGCCTGGTTATATGCAATGCTTCCCATTGCTTGCTTGCCCATAGCACACTATATATAAATACACATATAGCATAACACTTAAAGGCCATAAAAGAGAAAATCAATGAATTGGATATTCAAACGATAGACAAAACCTGATAGGTATTTCTTGGTGACTGATTATGATGAGGATATGGAATTAACCCCGCACAGACGCCTAAGATGGTTAAAGGCTCTATCTCAATGTGGGTTGTTTCAGATGTGGCCTCTCCCTCATATAATGCAATCTATATATGAGAAAAGGGGATAATCATGCCTTGAGATTCACCATCAGTATTATAACTTTACAAATAATAGATGGAAACAGACCAGAGCATTGTTTTGTTCATTAACATCAAGATACTCAATCAACCCTCCACGAACAAAGTCTTGGAAAGTATGAATTCCATCCTAAATACACAAGAAAGAATGAATCAATACTTTAATAACATTTCCTTGTGGAAAAAGATTTGCACGTTAGAATTACCACCAACGCCTTCATATGGTTTTCTTTGATCCTTGAAATTCCCTTGTCAGCTATAACCAGCGGACGACAAACTCGACCTCCATCAGAAGCAATATAGACACAAAGCTGTTGAACATTTTTTGTTTTCTCCTCATAAACAGCAATTCACTTATGATTATAAAAACTAAAAAATATGTAGCAAAAGCATTATAGAACAAAGTACAATATATATTTATGTGTGTGTGTGCGTGTGTAGTACATGATCAACTGCCAACCCAACTTTATTTAAAAAAAAAATCATATATAAGAACAGGAATACATAACAATCAAACTTTCTTGAAAGATGGTAGATGGCTCATGTCCCATACAATCTCAGAAACAAAAGCAGGTTCAGAGGAAAGTGCACACCAGCTTGGTACAGTCCTCTGGTTTTCACAGAAGGCCTGAGATGATTCTCAAATTCATTAGGGTTTGTAAAAGATTTGATTTCCCATTTTGAAGAACCACCATGTACGATGCAGCACCAAAGAAGATGATTGTCGAGTTAAATAATTTAGGATTTATGTATTACTTAGTTATATTCTATGGGCTCTGACGTTATTTCAACAAAATAAAGTAAAGGAAAATAAAAGAGAGTAAAAAGAATGCTTAAGAACAGTAAGTGAAAGAAAACAGAACTACTTCTTCATTAATATCTGCTTTCTACTGAAAGCTTAAGTACAGAAAACTATAAGACATAAAATTAAAAATTGACAACCACTCACTAAGTGAACTCAGTAGATAACTGATTTATAATTCTAAGTAGTAGACCAACATGTACCAAGTAGAATAACTAACAATAACTGACTGTAACATAAAAAATAAGACTAAACTTAACTGAATCTTATG
>NW_018397254.1:14767313-14769740 GCF_002168275.2 Theobroma umbraticum | reverse complement strand
AATTTGAGCAATAGTGGGATTAGCATGTCTCATCACTAGAGGATCACCTCCCATCTCCACAATCTCCCATAAATCAAAAGCCTTTAAATAAGCTTTCATCTTCACAGCCCATATAGCATAATTTTCTCCTGAAAAAACAAGAGGTGCTATGACACTAAACCCAGATGAAGCCATGACAGACAAATAACAAAAAAGGAAAAACTGAGATCTTTTGATGAACAACACTCCGCTGTTTCTAGCACCCTAGGTCTCTCAAGATCCTAAAGCTCTGATACCATGATGTTATTTCAACAAAATAAAGTGAAGAAAAATAAAAGAGAGTAAAGAGAATGCTTAAGAGCAGTAAGTAAAAGAAAACATAACTACTTCTTCATTAATATCTGCTTTCTACTGAAAGCTTAAGTACAGAAAACCATAAGATATAAAATTAAAAACTAACAACCACCCACTAAGTGAACTCAATAGATAACTGATCTATAATTCTAAGTGGTAGACCAACATGTACCAAGTAGAATAACCAACAATAACTGACTGTAACATAAAAAATAAGACTAAACTTAACTGAATCTTATGCACCAGATGTAGTATCTGCTGGCTGCTCAGATAAACACTATCAACAATTAAAGAGATGCATTCCAACTTCAACAGGCTCTAATTATTTCTAGTTATTTTAGGGTGTTTAGTTATTTCTATATTAATTAATCCTTTTTACTATTTACCAAGAACTAGGGTTTACTGACAAAACACTGAAATCAGTGCAAGTTCTCAATCCAATTCATGTTGACCAGTAGCTTAAAGTTTAGTGCATACTGTTATGCCTTTAGTGTACAAATGCAAATTACAGTTCCAAAGGCTCTCATGTCATCTACTTGCCTCTTGTTCTGCTGCCTCTCAGCAATTTTCAATACCAAGTCAGGGTAATGGTGAAGTCCCATCAAACTGTTGCAAAGCAGTATTGATCTTCATGGACACAAAGGTAGGATTGGGCCAATTTCACTCCATGGCTCAGATAAAAGGCAGGCACGTTTTAATCATATCTCAACCATGCTGCATGGAATATATTTGTCATTTCACTCGTATTACTTCTCGTTTCTCCATTTATTCGTTCATATTTGAAAAGCACAAAGTTTAAGAAAAGTGTATTTACTTTGATGGTTTTACATGTTTGTGCCCAACAATAATAACGATTGCCTGTTGCAATGGTAATTTATTGTTTACTAAAGAATATAATAGAAATTTTATGTAAAATTTTATATTATATAAGATAGTTCCACTAATAAATCGAGACATCTATAAAAGGAAAGATCAAGTAATATTTTGATATATTGTTAGAGTTTATCATTTAATTTACTGTAAAACAGTAAAAAGGCTCCTCAATCTCTATCTTATTGAGGTTCCAATTTGGAAGGACGAACAGGGAATGTTGAAGTAGTTCCCAGGAAAGCAAAAGGGTGCCTATTAGTGATAAGTAGTTAGTTAATAAGTATTCGTTACTGCATGGATACAGCTATACGATAAAACGGGCTTTCACTACCTAAGACCACTTGAGCCCTTCCGATAGAGGACTTCTTTGCGATATTATATTACTTTCCAAAGTCAAATTAATGACGTCTGATTCTTATTATGATGAAACTATTTTGCAACAATCTATCACTTGCATATTAGACAAGAAAAATGGTTACAATTTTCGAAACTAAAGATACATGAGAACCATAAGACATTCCCAAAATAGAATTACTTTTTTATCAGAAATATAAGTTCAGGAAAACTCCCTGGCAATTAGGTCGATCATGAGATTTGATTTTTCTATCATCATCATCAGGTTAACCCTATCGAGAACATTTCTTGGCATCAGGCATCAATTGTCCTTCAATCATCCTCATACAACAAAATCAGATTCCTTAAAGGAGATGTCAAGTTCGCAAGAACAATCAATGTTTATGATTTTAGACAGGATAATTACTCATGTAAAGTTGTATAAAAATATTGAAAAATAGTACGACATCTGAGACATGAAGAACCACAGTGAAAAAAATGATAGCCAAGGGAAAAAGGATTTTACTTGCTTCTCATTTATAAAGACACTTACAAACTCACCAACTTTGCCAGCTCTACGCAGCTTTCTAATATCATCAGCAAAATGCTACAAAAGAAGAAGGATTATTGAGAAAGTGAAAATAGAGTTACCATAAATACGTTTCTTATATTAAAGTATTAATATCAGCAGAATCCAACAGAACATTGTCAACACCTGTGGTCTTCTATGCTTGCCAAGAATCAGCCCATTTAATATAATTAGAAATGAACTTTGAGCGTGAAGGTCATCTCCTGATAGTAATTCCAAGTCCTCAACTCCCAAACTATAGCACTACTACAGCAGAAATTGCATGCCCAAAAATAATAAAGATGAACATAAATATATCGATG
>NW_018397254.1:14757291-14767303 GCF_002168275.2 Theobroma umbraticum | reverse complement strand
AGATTCAATTTATTACAGAATAAAGCTCAAGGTATTAATTTGATTATGGTTAAATTGTTTATGCTAGATTCCAGTAGCAAGAATCAACTCTAGGAATGCTGATCAGTACTATAAAAGGAAAGTCAACAAACATAAACACTAAAAAAGATCTCCTTACCAAAACAATGGAACTAAATAGACAGTAACAAGGCTGCTTGTAAAAAATTCTAAGACTTAGTACTTCTTAATGCTTAGTTAACATGATATCTGGACAATTTGTAGCAAAGAACAGGGATCAAATGAATAGGTTAATTCAAATTCATATGCAAGACACACAAACATGTATTTGAGTATATGGCATACAGGTGCAAATGCTTCATGCATGCCCACGTACACAATTTACACATATGCATAAGAATCTAACGTTACCTTATAAAGACCAAGTCATAATTATATCATTTCTATCCCATCTAACCCCTAAAATTGAAGGACATTTTGTACATAGATAATTAGATTTAATTCGTATTTGCACATTTATCTGCAAATATCCATATCATAGACCACTAAAGCATGTTTTAATATCTTTGTCAGATAAATTGCAATTACAACCACATGCAGCTCAACAGATAAAGAATTAACTTCATATGCTATTTAATTGCATATAGTTCACTGAGACATACATATACTTATATAGTGCACACGTGCATACTACCTTCAAATACCATCACCTTAAAATTACTAAATAAAATGCACTTTTAACATTAAAACAAAAGAAATTTTAGGTGAATATAGATGTACCAGAGAAATCAATGGACCCTCCTCATCATCAGTTGTGACATGAGTCATTAGTGCCAAGTTTTTCACCAGTCCACAAGCTTCACCTTCTGGAGTATCACTAGGGCAAAGCATTCCCCGCTAGGACAAAGTATTGAAGAAAAATATTAGAGGAATAATAAAATCAAAAGTACAACTCAAAGGGTTTAAGTAACCACCTAACAATAATTCAAATCAGAAAGCATATCAACTGCAATACTAGGAAATCACTCTCACCTGGCTCGGTTGGAATGCCCTAGGTCCACTAACTTTCCTCGATTTCTCAAATTGAGACGATATTTTTGTCATATGGCCAAGGTTCCTATAAATGATAGCCTGGCTAGCACTTGGAAGTTAAGGATTTTCCACCGGCATAAGTCATACCACAAAGAAAACTGAAAGACTACATACAAAAGCATAGTGAAACATAGACAGAGAAGATGCAAAGTAAACCTGTGTCATGCCTTTCCTGTGCATTTTGAACCGCTTAATGTCAAAATTGCCTGTAGCAAAGGTCCTTTCTAGCCCAACAGTAATAATATTCACAAGTCTTAAAATCTATAAATTACCAACAAAAAGAAGAAATCAATATAGAAGAGTTAAGAAGCTTAATATGAAATATAAGACTAAATAAATAGATCCAATCAAAAACAAAAATCTGGATTAAAATAAATTTCAATTGGAATAAAGGTTATATATCAATGGTTTAAGGGTATCAACATGGATGCTTTAGGATGGGGGATTTTCGGGGAGGGGGGATATTCCTTTTTCACGATGGGGGACCTTGTCTCTTTAGGTGGTTCTTTTGCTGGTTTTTTGCGGATTTTTCTCTGGGAGCTGATGTGCTCCTTTTGGATGGTGCTTTGATTCTCCTTGCTTCAGCTTTATAGAGGATTTCTTTGCTTGAGTTGTGTACTTGATGCTGCTTCCTCTTTAAGGTGAAGCAGCTTTCTTCTGCATTTGAGGCATGCTGATCGTGTGAGAGTTGCTGACCTTCCTTTTTGTGCCCGGCTGCAGGTCATGTTCTCTAGGGAGACGTAGCCATGTCTTGGTTCCTTTGCCTGTGGTGCATCTCAAGTAGATTATGTTCATCCTTCTTTGCTCAGATTTATCAACGCGCTGTCAACTTTTATAACTCTGATTGGATCTTGGCTTTGATGGGCTTCAAGGGATCTTGAAGTCTCTATTCTGTTTTTGGATCATTTTTGTCTTTTGGTCTTAGGGTAATGCTGTCACTATTTGAGGTTGATTTTTAAGAATTGTCTTTGTTGTATAACCTCCTTGTTTCCTGCTGTTGTTTTTTATCTTAGGCAGGATCGAGTTTATTTTGCGAGGTTACTGATTGATGAGGGCATGCTGCTGGTTTACGTAAGCAGTGGAGAAGCTTTTCATCCCGGCTTTTCTTGCCATGCCGGTTTTCATTTCATACCAATGAGAGTCTCTGGCAGCTCCAGTTCGAGACCATCAATGGTGTATCAGTTAATGACTAATAAATTCCACTTTTTGAAAAAAAAATATTTCCATTTGACTATATAATCTAATAAGCAATTTCATTTTCCTACAAAAATCTTCAGATATCATACACAAAAAAATTAGCTATCAACTCCCATGTCTTTCTTGGTTAAAACCTCGTTTAGCTTTTAATATAAAGGCAGGACTCCCTTCCGTTTGAAAGAACTTCCTTATGTCTTTCATTAGCAAAGTGAGAGCTGAATGCTTCAATTGATGGAAGTTTCTTATGTTTATGACAACCTAATCAAACAGATTTACAAAAGGCCCACTTGAACTGGACAAATGAAAGACTTTGGACCATTACATGGGAAAACAAATGCATAAAACAACTAGCAAAGCTTCATGTTCATGATGACTTGCTCTAATAGATTTTATAGATGACTAGGGAGCATGACATCAGTTGCAAAAAGCCAGTAGAGATGCCAACATATGAAATGATGGGGGAAAAATGCAATGGCCTTTCTAATGTGACACATATACAACTGCTTTCCTTTTACTTCAAGTTGACAAGGATAAGAACACTATATAAAGAAAGTGATGGATTGCGTCCAGAACCCTAGCTTTCTCAAATCCTACGACTAAACTTAAAGCTATCACATATCATTCCCTCATGCTTGGGGCAGGCTCTTTTGGAAGAGGAGCGAAACAGTAGCATGGTATGGTAAGAAACTTTATCAACAAAATGGCATAAACAATGAAAATCAAGCACAACACAACCTCCTAGATCAAAGCCAAGGAACAGTATTCCATAAGATAAGTTGAAATCATCTTGTCTCTATTCACTACAGAGTTATATCTATTTCAAGTGTAGGTCCAACCAACCAATAAATATTACAAAAAGTCAAAGTCAGTAAGACCCCACTTGATCACAAGGTTCCAGTTACTGCACCAGTAGAAATTTACATACATGAAAAAGAAAAAGCAATGCAGTGCAGTACTAGGCCGCAAACTTTTCCTGTGGGAATAACCATGTATGGAAATTACAAGTAATTCACATCCTAGCCTACATGTATGATGTACGTGCATATGAATAGCAAATAAAAGGTATACAAACAAAAAAATAAACAAACTGAGAAAAGCTAAACTTTTTCATATACAATAGATCTTCTTCATTTACAATGTAACTTCCAATAATTGAAGAAGATAAGATAATTAAAACTTCCACATCAAATAAATGAAACTTACAAAGTGTAACGTAATGAATTACCCATGATAAAAGATATATCCATAAAAAGATGACTAGAAAAGGGGAAAAAAATAGAATAATATAACGAATTACCAAAGATAAAAGCTAAATCCATTAACTATATAAAGTCCAGCAGCTTATTGAAAACAAACATTCAATAAGCAAATTACCAATAAAGCAAAGTCCATTGATTTCATAACTGTATTCAACCAATGCAAGTTTCGAACACATTTTGTAACAAACAGAAGCAGATCCTAGGAAGGGGGCTGTGAAAAATTATAGTTTCTCACCCAGCACCAGATGTCAAAGTGATGGGAACAAGAAGGAAACTTAGTGTGTGTTTTGTCACTTGTTTGCAATAAGGTCCCTATTTTAAAGATATACAGAAATGTTAGGACACAGGAAGGAGAAATTGCTGTGAGCTGTTTAATATAGGTCACAGTTGTTCAAAGCAGATCCTAGGAAAGGAGCTGTGAAAACTTGTGGTTTCTCACCCAGCACCAGATGCAAAAGTGATGGGCAACAAGAAGTATGCATTTTAGTGTATGTTTTGTTGCTCTTGTTTGCAATAAAGTCCCTATTTTGAAGATATAGAGAAATGTTAGGCGACAGGAGAAATTGCAGTGAGCTGTTTTATATAGGTCATGGTTGTTCAGTTGAATCACTGAGCTTGAGGATCTAATTTAAATTACATGTATTGGGCTAAAGACAATTAATATTTTTTGTGAGCAAGCTTCACCAAACCCTAAAAACATCTTTAACATCATGGGAACAAATCATATTTACAGCACTAGTAAATTAAAATTATTTCTTGAATGGCACAAGTATAGTAACTTGTTTCTTTGTATAAAGAAGTTTGATACAAGACACTTTCCAACAATACTGAAACAAGTTCCATTTTGATTTCCTTGTTCATGGGAGACCTCTTTGATTTAACAGTCATGGTTAATGTATAAACAATTCAACTTTTTTTAAAATCTCTTGGCAAAACCCATACCTATTAATCTCCATTTATGTTCAAATTACACTTTTCTTTATTTGACTAGATACTATAAATAATTTTAGGGGTTATAAAAGATAAAGGAACAAAATTGATAGCAAGGAAGAGAAAAGATAAAATTAGATAGAAAAGTCAATCACCTTTAAAAGGACATAAAAGAAAATGAAACAAGAACCATTGTTTTTCTTTTCACGTATTGCTCTTATAGTCACAAAGAAAGTCATAAGGTTCCCTTTTATCATTGTATAACTCTTATTATAATTTGTTATTTTTCATCAATGATATATCATAATTATCAACAACAACAAAAATCACAATGTATATATTCACCACCGAGAAAAAATTAAATAAATTCCCAACATAAACTTACTCAGACTTTCTCTTATTTCATAAGAGATGACACTATGTTATCTGTCTAACCTTGGCTCTTCCTGTCGAGACCTAATACCTAGCTACTTATTGTTAAACTACAAATAATATTGAGTCCTAAGTGACATATAAACTATTGTATACATAATCTAATCTAGTAAATTATATATATATATATATATATGTTTTAAGTTATAATTACCAACTATAGGAACTATTTAATTCTGAACAAATCTAATCTAGTAAATTATATATATTTAAATTATAATTACCAACTATAGGAACTATTTAATTGCTAACATTAGATAAAGTTTGTCACTCAAAAACCCAACAAGCATGAAACTGCTGAATATCGCTTATTAGAGGATCAATTGTATGTATTTATGTTAACATACATACATAAGCCTGATTAAATTCCTGAAGCATTCAGAAAAACAGTTGCATGTGAAGAGAAATCCAGCACTTACAAGAGAAGGATCCAATATGCTAGATCTTGCAGGCTTAGATAGGATAATGTCCATCCGTTTCTTAACCTCACCAATCATAGTCTTGAACAAGTCCTACAACAAAAAGTCCACAAAGGAGACAGAATTATTGAGACCCATTTACTGAGAATGTACAAATATTTTTGAGGTACTTGTGAAATCTTGAACAAACCTCAAAAAGCAGAGAAATTAATTGGCCTGACAACTCAAAACGCTTGTTTCCCAAATAATCCTGTAAAACATAAAAACATCATTTATTTACATCTACATAAAGTAGCACACGTCATTAAGAAGTCTATGCATACTATCAACATAAACAACATTAATCAGCTTCCATGACTCCAGATGTTCTACTGAGTACTTGGTTGTCTTAAGGCACCAGCCAACCTGCTTAATCTTGTGAATGTAGACATGGAAAAAAAAAAGGGTTAAAGCATCAAAACCGACTACCTACTCCAAAAAAGGGTCTAGTTCCCGAATAGGTAAGTCTACGTCTATGGATAAAGACGCATTGCAAGCTTCTGATCAAAAGAAGTCACCCAAACTTGGGTATGAATGTCTAGCATATTGATGTGTCCAAGTATTTGACACACATTCTCCAACTATTATACTTGTCAGCTAAAAAGGATCCAAAAGTAAGATACAGATATATATCTATAGAGATTATTATAATTATTTTTCCCAATTTGTAAACTAGATTTTTCCCAAATAGATAACTTTGCCAACTATCTAGGTTTGTTGATTTCTTGTTTTCCTTAAGTTGTTTCTTTGTGCAGCTTGTGGCATGAAGTGCAGATGACCCTTATATCACCCCAGACACAGTGTACAAAAGGCGCTTGTCTGATAGAACTAAGCCCAGGCACTAATTTCTAAAAGTTATTAGTGTATACATAAGAAAGAAAATTCCAATTATTACATATTTTGAACACTCACTACATGGGTAAAAAAATGGTGATTTATAAAAATAAAATGGTCTTCTCAGAAAAAAAACTTAAGGAAAGATAAAAAAATGGTGATTTCAGAAGAAAATATAAATTGCATTTTGAAAGAAAAGAAAAACAAAGTTGCCTGGAAAGAACTGGGTAGTTTTTTTTCAAAAGCATGTGAAACGCAAAAAAGTGTTTTTTATTCTAATTGTGAATTATTTATTAGAAAAAACTTTAAGAGCAATTGATAAACGTAATTAAAATCATGCTTTAACTTGAATGATGTGATATTTGGCAAGTTAAAATGGATTAATTTTTTTACTACTTAAAACACATCATGTTTTATTTTTAATTATTCAATAATTATTATTTTTAAAAATATAAAAAAATTATTTAAAGTATTTTTATTGGAAACAAAGTTTTCTTTTACTAATATGTATTAAATCATCAAATGAACAAGTAAATAAATAAATAAATAACCCACGCAATTGAATTTAATTATCAATTATCAAGAAATTATAGCAGCAATATTGAGATAGTGAGAACCAAATTCAAACTTTCACCTTTATTTTCTTACAATCTTATAATGGAAATAAAAATCATTTGATCAATAAAACTATATTAGCATAACTCACAAATCACATTCAGCTTATTTTAGAGGAATGCATGATTCAATGGTAATCAAAGTCAATAATCACACTTGATCCTTAATAAAAGATGAAATTCAATATTTAAATTTTTAATAAAATCTTGATGCAATTAAGCCATTAAAATTAAACTAATAACTGGTGCCCTGAAACTACTAACAAGTCACTTGAACATAGTAGTTACAGATTCAACCAATCTATAACTCACAATGCAAGCCTTACTCTGCATACAAAGAAGCAAAGATGGTAACACTTCCATTTTGACCAGACATAAGCATTTGCTTGAACATTTGATGAAAGAGGACTGAAATATTCTGTTCAAAAAGTAAAGAGCAGTAACTAAAATTATCCAAAGAATAAAATCTTCACACTTTTCTTGCCCTTCCAGAACAAACTCATGCATTTGATCCTTTTCTATATAAAGATTATTTCTGTCAAAAACTTAACAACAAAAGAAAAGCTTTCTCCATACATTTCTACGTTCTTGAAAATAACCAAACAAACTTAGAAATACTCTTTCTACATTCGAAATGACTGAAGAAATTAACAATAAATACTGGACATGTAGGATTCTTTTATTTTATCTTTTCTTTTTCCATTTTGATAACTATCATCGTGAGGGTAACACTATGCCATGAATATTAGTATTTCAACTCTATTGGAAGGATTAGTAATTACTGTTTTTCATTTTCTTTTTCTTTTTTGACGTGTTATTGGGTCTGCTAAGTTTAATTATATTTCTCTTCCAACTCACAGCTTTTGTTAGAGAAGCTGTCAATCCCGTTCTTAATTGGCAAGAAGAAGATGCTGACATTTTAAATGATCTTAACAATATTAACATTGCCGAAGAGGCCGGGAATGAAGACCAGAATGTTGGCCAGCAACGGGAAGAAGAAGAAGAAGGTGTGGAAGATGAAGAAGAAGAAGAAGACAGTGGGGACCCAGATGAAGAAGAACCTGATCCCCTGCCTAAAGTGGGTAATCTAATATGGGTGGTCAGAGAAGAAAATGGACCGAGGCGTGCTCCAAATCCACTTCTCTACAATCAAGACCCAGCTGATTTTTGCGATGTGATTTCTGCAGGATATATCGACCTTGATTTTTGTGAGTCTTGGGCTGACTTGAAATATGCTCTGCACGACTTATGGGTACAAATGGATCCAAACAATCAGAAGATTGAATCTCATGACCTTATAATGGAAAAACCATGGCCAATGTGGACATTGACTTACAAAGGGATCGCTGATAATGGAGCTATTAATGTGCTGAGTGAGAATGACACTTGGGAGAACATTTCTGCAAATCTTAAGGAGGTTCGTGCTTTTCCTGATCAGGACCCAGTACTGCTACCAGGAGTATTCTGATCAGTTATGTAAGTACTGGTTAGCGTTCAGGCTGCATGCTATGTTTTTCTTCGTGTTGAACAGTTATGAAGGTGTGGTCTTTATTTCTCAACCAAATAGAGGAATCAAACATGTTAATAGGGTAGTGACAAGTAGTCAGCATGGTTTTTCAATAGTTAATATACAGTGGTTTTTCAATAGTATTGAGTTTTTCAATAGTTAAACTAAATTAGAGTTGGTGTGATATGTGGTTGATTTTATTTGTCAGTGTAATTGTGTTCATATTATAGTAATCTAAGATATTATTAAATTTTCATATTATTGTTATTTTGATCATATATAGGTAGTCCATATTTATATTTATTTGAGTTTTCATTTTCTTATTTATTTTATTTTATTTTTATTATTATTTCATCTTTCATCTTTATTTATTCTTTTTTCATTAAGTCTTGGGTCAGCGTTAAGTATGTCCAAGCTTGACAATAGCAGTGGAGATTTTTGGCCCCTCGGAACGCAACTCCCTTACAGACAAATTACCTTCATAGGTACCGTTCACGTCACGCGGAGGTTCGCTCAGAACACGAACCAAGCTTATTAGAAAAGAACAAAAAGGATTGCTCCACTCCGACGAAGAAGGAACGGAAAGGTTGGCCAATAAGGATCAAAGTCTCAGGTGATTCAAAATAGATCAATCAAATTAATCAGGTTCAAATTTAATAATCAAGAATTAAAACCAAATCAACTAAAGAACATTCTAGACCTGGAAATCGGCCAACGGCTGGCAGAGGGATTTACATATCCCTTGCACATAAAACAAGAAAAATTTTTCAATACAAAAGGGGAGGCCGGATCTCAACGAAAACACGAGAAAAAATGTCTAGATCTATCAACCGGCACAAAAAAATAAAAAAATACAAAAAACTTAAAAAACATATGGTGAGTGAAGGGAGTTTTGAAGCTTCTGGGGAAAGTATTTCCTTTAGGAAGAGAAGCATCATTAAGTTTCGATTAGTGAACAAAGGGTTTTTCTTATAAGGTCGGCGGTGGCTAAGGTTTTGGGAGAAGGTTTGGAAAGAGCGGAGGTGAGAACCTCGGCGGTAGAGAGAAAATGAAAAGGAAAGAATGGAAAGAGAAGGGGAAAGAGGCTCCTTTTATAGCTATGGCCTTGGATGAGTAACTGCCAAAACGGCACAGCTTTGCTAAGGCCTCCTTGTGGAAGTAAGGGCACCTAAACGAGTTGAACGGTGCGTTTTGAAGAGGCTTGGAAGGCCGGTGCAGCAGGCTTTTCTTTTCTTTCATGGGCGGGTTACCTTGGGTTGTTCCTACGCCATTGATTGTGGATTTGGACTGCTTTATTGGGCTTGCTCAATTTATTTAGTTAAAAATCGACTTAGCTTAAATAGAATAAAAAGTATTATAAAAAACTACATAATGTTTTAGAGCATAAAAAATCAAAGAAAAATAATAATAAATAGAAAGCTGGAAATAAAAAAAAAGATAAATACTTAGTTATAAAAGAGTAAATTAGGTAGGTAAAAAATATATATAAGAATGAATCAATATTTACATATAAAGAAGCATATATTTCTGTATAAAAATAGGTTTAAGCAGATATATGATATATAAAAAAAAAGGAGAGAAGAAAGCGAAATATCTAAAGAATGCCTTTTAGGTCAATGAAGAATAATATAATAAATGTAGAAATAGATAAATATTTAGTTGTAAGAAAAATGTATTTAGGTAGATAAGAAA
>NW_018397254.1:14746807-14757281 GCF_002168275.2 Theobroma umbraticum | reverse complement strand
TAAAGTAAATAAATATTTGGTTATAAAATAATGATGATAATGAATTAAAATATAAAAAGTAAATATTTAGTCATAAAAAATAGGAATAGTAGGAAATAGAATAAGAAAGGAAGTAATATTTAGGGTTCGTAGTTAATATACGTACGCATATGGTAGTACTAATGGAGAGAATACTAAATTATACCGATGATTGAATATTTATTTAGAAAGCGAGAAATCACATTTTTGAATAAATTTTTTTAGGTAAGGGATTTCGATTAGAGCTCCATCAATATGATTTGAGGGTTTTAATTTTAAATTTTGATAAAAATAATAATAATAAATATATAAAAATAATAGAATAACTAGTCAAAAAGAAAATATCATAGGTTAATAAAAATTTAAGAAAGAAGTTGAGTTATAAAAAATATACATAAGTAATAATGATTCTTAAACAAAACATTTGGTTAAATAATAGCATTTAGGTAAAAGGAAAATATATATTGTAAAAATAGACAAATACTTAAATATAAAAAATATAAAATAAAATAAAATATAGTTAGATGAAAATAATAAATGTAAAATAATATTTCATGAGATAGATACAAAGATAAAGAATTTTTAAAGAAATAACAAAAGAGTTGCAAGAAAGTTAAGAATGAATATGGAAAATTATAGGCACATTACACATCATCGTTACATTATTAAATGTCATTGGCATGTAAACGTATTGTATGCATGAGTTGAAGTCTTGATGATGGGACGTTTCAAGAGAGCTTGCAAAGATGAGTTCTTTTAAAAAATTCCTAAGTGAAAGAACACTTTTGAATCCCATTAATATAATGAGAGGACTCGAAGAATGTCCTTAATAAAAGACTTTTACTCATGTTAGAGATTGCATTCATGAAAATATTGTTTTTACTTGCAAACTATTATCCTAATGATGAGATTTATTTATTAAACTAATAAAGAAGAGTTTCTTGGGCAATTTTCTAAGAGTATGTTTGGCATGGCTTTTTTTTAATTTAAAAATTGTTATAAAGCTCTTATAAAAAATAATAGTTTTTAAAATTAAATTAAAACTATTTGGCATATTTACATTTTATAAGCTCTTTTTTATAGATAAGTTATTTGGTAAAACAACTTATATAAACTCTAATTTTAGTTAAAATTACCATAAAGGGTATTTAATAAGTAAACTTTTATTAATCACGAATTTCTTTGTTCAAAATAAAAAAAATTAACTTTATTTTTTTATCTATTTCAAATAACTTTTTGAAAATATAAAAAAGATTTTTATGTAACCTAAAGTTTATAATTAATAATAAATTTAAAAAATAAATAATCTATAAGTAACACATAATTCATAAATAATTTTTTATTGAATAATAATAAATAAATAAAATCAAGAGAAAAATTGAATCAAATAAAAAAACATGAAAGATGAAATAAAGCAATAAGTCGACTACTAAAACCCTTAATCCCAACAATGGAGGAGAACCCATAAAAAGAAGAAAAGAAAGCTAGGATGGTAGCAAACTAGTAATAATTCAGGAAAATCACATTTAGCTATTGATGTCTTTAATGACAAAGTTCACTTTCATAAATAATATTATCTCAACAGCCATAATCAGCAAATATTATTTCAATTTTCATCTAATTTATCTCAACAACTATTGACTTATTTAATTAATTATTTCAATTATAATCATCAAATATTATATACACCATAGAGAAGTTAAAAATAAATAAATATTACATAATTATCATATCAAACAATAAACTGAGAAATATCAACTAATAAAAAAAGTTTTCAAAGTCCAAAAAAAAAGATAGAAAATAAAATTAAAAATAAAATAGAAAGAAAAAGAAGAAATAATACTTGAATGCAGTTTTGAATTTTAAATCTTGTTTTTCCTTAATTTTTGTAAGAATAAAAAAAAAATTAGAATGATGATTTGCATAAAGGAAGAGAGGAAAGGGACATTGATAAGGAGAGTGGGAGGAGTATTTTTTGAGAGAGAATTTTTTGGAAAAAAAATAATTCTCCTAATAAGTTGGCGTATTTTTTTTTTTTTTAAAAAGAAAGCTCCTAATTGGAGCATTTTTTTAAGCTTTTTTTTTCTAAATTTTTTTTAAAAAAATAAAGCTATATTTTTTTAAAGAACTTTTTACTAAATCTTGTTTGGTCTACTTTTACTTTTAAGCAATAGATAAGCTAAATATAACCCAAGCAAAACGGACACTAAGAAAGAGAATATCCTTGGATCTCACTAATATGATGGATGGATTGAAAAAATATCCTTAATAACAAATTTTCATTTGGCATTATCTGGATTTTATATCATATATTTCATAATTGCATCATACGCACGTCACACTTATAAAATCGAACAAAATGTTTTAATTTGCTAATAAAATAAAAAATAAAATAAATAAACAACAATTATGAAAACATAAAAATAAAATCAATGGTTTAGGTTATAATAGAATAACATATGATTAAATGGTATTGTTCATAGAACGAACGTCTCAAGATATTAATCCTTCTCTATGTCTAACTGTACTTCCGAACCTAACTCTAAAAATTTATAAACCAAGTCATCGTTTATTAGATGGACCTAACTCTAATTTTTCATGTCTAGCAGATAGGTTCCTGAACCCACAAGCAACACCATGATCGATTTTGGTAAACATAACACATCAAATAACATTAAATGCACACATTTTGACACTTAAGCATATCCATAGTTCTATAAGATAACTTTGTAGACAGTGTAGATGTGCTTAGGAGAATACAGACATGTATAAATAAAAAGTTATATCAACCAAAATAACATTAAAAAATTAATATTTATTTTTTTGTAAAAGATTTTAAAATAATTCGTATCTTATCAAACTAACCAGTAAGAATTTTTTGGTAAAAAAATATAAAAGGTTAATATTATTAAGTAATATCTTTTAAATTTTAATATAAATGTATGAAGATAAGGATAAAAATACATATAATTGATATTAGCATTTTATAATTGTTATATTAATTCCATCTTCCAACTATTTTTGATTTTTTATGAAACATATGTTCTTAAAAATTAATTTTATTATTTATTTATTAGATAAATAAATTGTTATATGATTTATTGTTTCACATCTATTACATTTTAATAGGTATTTTATTCAATTATGACATATAGATATGATAATAAATTATTTAGTAACGTTGTAGAAAAATTATTTTATTAGTTGCTGAACTATTAAGCTGAAAATTATAGTTTTTCAGTTATTTGTTTATTAAAATTGTTTAAAGTTATAAATGTGATAAAATATTGAATGCTCACACTTGTTATATCTCAATCAAAGATAGAATGTTTTAACTTCTTTCTTTTTCTTTCCTATTTTTTTTTTAAAATTGCGTCGTTGTTACACTCTTAAAAATCCTAACTATAAAACTCTAATTATAGGAGAGAGAGAGAGAGAAAAAGAAAAGGTAGAAAGAGAGAAGGGAAGGAAAAATAAGGAAAAGATGCTTTTATAGTTAGGGATTTGGAAATTCCCAAACGACGTAATTTAAAAAAATAATAATAATAAAAATAAAAGTAAAAATTACTAAAAATAAAAGCTTAAGCATGATACTAAGGAGTTTAGTGTTCTTACTAAAAGTCATAGATTCAAACCTTAGTAAGAACATATCATATTTTGGAGGAAGAGAGTAACGTCATAATCTCTTAACATGTCATGTGGTTACCTTTTAACATGCCACGTGGCTTCCACGTGTTGACATGTACTACCATGTCAACAACTTGAGTTTTAATGCTGACATAGCATTGCCATGTCACTTGACATGCTAACGTGGTAGTGCTTATCAACAATCATGAAATATTTAAAGTTAGTCATGCAATGCTTAAGTTCTAAAGACGCAATGATTAAGTTAAGTAATATTTTAAAATTAATCTCGTATTACTTAAAAACTAGCTACACAATATTTAAAATTAGTCTCACAATGCCTAAAAATCAATGACGTAATACTTAAAAATCAATATTGTAATGTCTAATAACTAATTGATTTTTTTTTCAGTAGTCAAGTTTAAATTACCAAAGTCATACGATATTTTAATTTACAGATATTTTTAATCAATTTTCATTCTTCAATTTTGGGATTCTTTTCTATGAATATAAACCAATAACCCTAAACATCTTTGCTTTTTAGAATGGTAAGATAAATCAATAGGAAAGTGAAACGAGGATTTACTTTTGAACTTTTTGTTGAACCAATGAGGCAATATTTAAAAATCAATCTCACAATACTTAATAACTAATTGATTTATCTGTTCATAATTAAGTTTAAATTACCAAAATCTTATGATACTTTAATTTACAAATATTTCTAATTAATTTTAGCTTTTTAATTTTAAAGTTTTTTTTATCAATATAAATCAATAAATCCAAACATCTCTATTCTTTGGAATAGAGAGATAAAGGCGAGATAAATTGACAAAAGAGAAAAATGAAGATTTACTTTTGAGTTTTTTATTTGAATGGTGAGATAACAAAAATTGATATCATTTAATTTATCTAAAATTATTTAAAAAGTATTATTATCAATTTTTTTAAAAAAAACTAAATAAAAATAATTAAAATTGTAGTAAAGGTACTTTTAATCTGAATTTACAAGGAGAGCGAAATTTCCCCTTCTTATTCATCTCTCTTCCCTAATTTTTCTTTCTGTAGAGACGCCTCCCATCTGGTTGAGGTTTTTGGATCTCTCGCGCTGGTCATAAATTTTTGTTTTGTTTGTTTGTTTGTTTGTTTGGGCGTGTGTTTTCAATATTGCTTGGTTTAGAAAATTTGGATGTTACCGCAAATTTTGGTACGCAGCATGCTACAGCAATTGCTTGTTCACTCCTCCGACCCCAAGGAGTATCGTTTTCCAATTTTCACATTCCAAGTCTGTGGGCTTGCGTAATTTCCTTAACACGGATGGAAATCTATCTCTTTGAGTCCCCAGAAAAAAAAAAAACAGAAAGTCCTGATCCTTTGTTTAGTTCTTAATTTCTTTGATTGTTGGCGGTATTGGCAATAAGCATCAGTAACTGATCAGCTTGGCTAATTCTGCCTATTACGTGTTTGTCACAATTCCACTAGAAGGAGACTGTAAGAAAAAGATTAACAGTTGCTAATTTCTTGCTTGAAAATGCGAATCCAGACCTTTAAATCGTTATTGAAACAACTAAATCCATGCCAAATCATTGGTATTCGATCCAAAACATCCTCTGCCCAGTATGTAGCATCGAGAGCTAGAGACCCTACATTTGAGAAGCTAATGGACAAGTACAAAAACCTTCTCAAAGCCATTGCAATACAAGACCTTATCCTTGCAAATCCCACTAATAACCCACCATCTGTCTCCCTTGATTTTCTCTCCAGGCTCTCCCAAAATCTCCATCTAAACCGTGGAGCTGCCTCTTTTCTCCGCAAGTACCCTCATATTTTCCACATTTTCTATGATCCCAATAAGTCCCAGCCGTTCTGTAGATTGACTGATGCTGCTATTGATATTTCCCGCCAAGAGGCAGATGCTATCAGCTCTTCTTTGCCTGTTGCTGTTGACCGCTTAGTTAGGCTTTTGTCTATGTCGACAACTAAATCATTGCCTCTCCGGGCAGTGTTTAGAGTTTGGAGGGAACTTGGGCTGCCAGATGACTTTGAGGACTCTGTGATAGCTAGGAACCCGCACATATTTAGGCTTTCTGATGCAGATGAACCTAATACTCATATCTTGAAACTGGTTGATGAAATGCATGCTAAAAGTTTTGCGGCCTCTGTTGAGAATTGGCGAGTTTTGGAGTGTTGTAAGGAGGACTGCAGTGTTGATAGAACTGAAATTCAATATGGATTTAAACACGGCTATCCACCGGGGATGAGATTGAGCAAGATTTTTAAGGCTAAGGTTAAGGAATGGCAAAGGTTGCCATATGTGGGTCCTTATGAGGAGATCGGAGAAAAGAAGAGGTCTAAGACAGGAATAATGGGATTAGAGAAACGGGCAGTTGCAATTGTTCATGAATTCTTGAGTTTGACAGTGGAGAGGATGGTGGAGGTGGAGAAGATCAGCCATTTCCGGAAATCTTTCGCCATTGATTTGAATATAAGGGATTTGTTCCTCGACCACCCAGGGATATTTTATTTGTCAACCAAGGGAAAAAGACACACTGTTTTTCTAAGAGAAGCATATGAAAGGGGTCATTTACTTGACCCAAATCCAGTTTACAATGTGAGGAGAAAGCTTCTAGATCTTGTTATGCTGGGACGCCGAGGTATGCTTAACAATGTATCAAACTCAGTGGAAATTTGGCAGACCAAGAAGCCTGGCTTGCAAGATGAGAGCAGAGAATAAAGGCTTTAATTCTAATTATTTTGACTTGTTCATTTTCAACTTCAATCGTGCAGTAACTTACTGGTTGCTTTTTTTCCTCTGCATTGTGGTTCTAAGCTGTTTTGCAAACTAGGCATTGATTTTATGACTAATTTTGAGCATTGCTTACATACCTGCATCCGCTGCTATGAGGAGTTGGAAATTGATAATAAACTCAAACTGCTTAAGCAAGGTGGTGAATCTCTCCTAGACATGAACACATACTTCTCTTCGGAATTGTGCATTTGCATTGTCAGGTTTTAATTTCTTGAGCTACTTTTAAATTATCGAGACTTGTGTATGCTTGGATGTGGATGAACACCACTTCTGTCTCGCTATGACCCTTTTAAGATGCTCTACTTTGTTGCACCTGCCCATTTAGTGAACTCTTTGTATCTCTTTGTTTATTTGGTTTCATGTATGGCGGCAGTAAGACATTTCTAGCAGAATTAAGAGATTGTGCTTTGGGCTATCAGTGGTGAATGAAGAAATGTTTCTGATTGCTATTGATACTTATTCTGATAGTATTGATGTTTCTGATTGTACTCTTTGTATCTTCTCCGTTTCAGTTTGTAGAATAAGATTCTAGATCAAGCTGTTTTATTTGGGTAGCCAATATAACATTGATGTTCATTCTTGTCCTTCCCACAGCATGCTAGGCTAGGATAAATTTATGCTTGAAGTGAAGCAAACTAAATTACTTTATTACTTGTAGGATAAATGTATGCTTGAGTTGTACAAATTTATAGGCTACACCCTAATTCTGATATACTCTCCACTTATTTGATTTTGTACGCAAATAACATCATCTTAACAAATTTTAAAAGGATCCATGGTGAAGCTGACGGCTTAAACCACAGTTGGTAAAATCTTTTTGGTAGTTTGTACCAAGGGCAGAGGGAATCTTGATTGATTTCAGTGGGATAGAGAAAACAACCATCTTTTCCTTGCAATGCAACCATTTCGAAAATAAAAATAGATAAGAAGAGAATTTTGCCTACTTTTCTAAACGAACCAGTACTAAAGTGCAGGTTACATCAAGATATTGTTCAACGCAGCCAGAAAACACCAGCGGCATATTATGGAGATGTATTCACTTATTCACAAATATATATATATATATATATATATATAGTCAGATTGCTGGAATCGGATTCCTTTCTTCATAACTGCTGAATCTTTCATCAATCTTAAGCATCACGAGAGGGCACGCATCTGTGCGAAGTGGAGGAAGAATCATGCTTTACATCAGATTCCAAAAACGAAGAAGCAATGCAAAGCAGCCACTAAAACGATAACAAGGATATATTCATTAGGTTAACGTCCGTCCTTTGAGCAGGAAATGAATAAATTCTATAAAATCACACAGTCCCGAAGCCAGCGCAATAATTAAATTAACAGATCAGAGCTTTGCTCATTATCTGGGAGCCAAGACATCATGAGCAGTGGCGCTAATAATAACACACCATTTTGGCCGACTTGGCGATCTGGACATGACTATGGTGCCTATGCTCCTACCAACAGCAATGATCCAAACCGCATCGAGCCTATTTTTCGTCATTCCGTTCCCTTCCAAGCCACTGCAGTAAGTATTTTTCTCCTACAGCCAAGAAATGGTCGGCTGAGAGTACAAAAAAAAAAAAAAAAATCAAACAACGATACCAAGATTTTTGTAGAAACTTTGAGGCTCGATGTGAAAATTGTTTGTTCCATGTTTGTGATGTAACGGGTTTGTTTTAGTGTTTCTTGTTTCTCTCTGGTACATGATGTTACTGGTTGTTTATTGTGGTGTATTTTTCAGGATGCCAGTCGAGGTTCAAGGGACCCTTGGCAGATGCCAGAGGAGAGAGTGATAGCACGACCTTTCAGCTTTTCAGGGTAATCACTTATTTTCATTCGAGTCTGCAACTTACAAACGGAAACATAAAGGCAAACATAATGCGTTTCTCATTGCTAAAGGTAAAATTGGCGGATCTGGTCTTATTTTGATGAGCACAAGATTAATCAGATTCTAAATATGCATTGGGAACCAAACTAAACTTTGCAATTCTGGAAACGTTGTCTAAAGCTATAATTTCTACCAAGTCAGCCCACTTTAACGGTAGGAGCAAATGAGATGTGATTTCCTTTCTAGCTTCCGGCTTATTCTCAGCCAATCTGAAATTTTATACGTTGTAGAGGCTGTGAAAATGATTTGTGAAAGAACCAGTGTTAAGATTATGATAACTTGATCTAAATTTTGACCGGCAGAAGTAGCATTTGCTCTAATATTTATGCAAGTTCTTTGCAATCATCAATTTTTATTGCATAACTTTCCAATTTTAGTTGATTTGTAATTACCATAACCAACACAATACTGCAGTTTCCCAGATCTTCCACGTACTCGTACTCCAGTTCAAATTGTATGGCTTGACAATGTCCCAGCAAGGGCGGCCAATCCCAGGTTCTCAGGACCCCTTCAAAGGTTCACAGTCCAGCAAGTACAGCTCCCAGCTGCCCCTGCCCAACAAGAACATTCCAGATCGACTCAAGACGAGCAAAGCAATGTTTTAGGTAAGCTGAAGAAGGAAATTTACAATCCTATCCCCAAGCAGATGACACGGAGGTTAAGCATGTACTACCGGGATCAAAACAGAAGCAACTTGTATAATGAGAAGGAAAGAGAGAAAGACGAGGATGGGAAGAGGTGTGCAATTTGCTTGGAAGATTTTGAGCCTAGAGAGCAAGTCATGCTCACTCCTTGTGACCATATGTTCCATGAGGAATGTATCGTCCCATGGGTGAAGAGTCATGGCCAATGTCCAGTGTGCAGATTTGTGCTTAGCGAGCGCATTAGACAGAATGCATCTTCTATAAGCAATAACAACGCCTCAAATGTAGCTGCAACTGACCTATTTGCAGGAGAGTTGATCTCGATTATAAGAGCAATGGAGGAGGCTTTCTTATGGGGCGATTCCCGTTGATTTATGTATGTTTTTCTATGATGGATAATTTCTATGTTGATTTATATACATATATATATATATATATATTTTGAATAAACAATTTTGGATACACTCACCAATTAGCAAGATTTGATCAATATACAAGTCTTATAAGTGAATAATTATATGTTTTGCAAATAAGTAAATGGTCCTAATAAATAAATTGAAAATAATTGGTTGGAAAACAAAAGATAAGACACGAAAGCAACTCCATGCATATGTGTATCAGCATATATGCTTGCAAATGACTTAGGTTAGTGTTTAGGTATAAATAAGGCACATTCTTTTTCAAGTTATTGCACATTTACAATTATCAACTTGAAAAAAATTTCAAAAATTTCAATTTACCTCTTCTTCAAAATATTTATGAAATTATATTGTTATTTGAGCTAATACAATCAAATTTGAATGCAAATGAAATCTAAATTTAAATTCAAAAATACATCAATCGATCCAAGAATTCAAATCAAACAAGACTCTATTCAAGTTTTGTAGATACTTTTGCTCCTCGTAGGTAGGTTGAGCCTTTTGCTTAGGCTGTTGGTTTGCCCAGGCTGATCTACCTGGGTTGCTAGTTTGCCTAGGCTATCTGGGCCGTCAGCATGCACATGTCCTAATAGTGGGCAGCTGGTGTGCGCAAGGCTTGCTGATAGTTCTGGAGATTGGTCTGCGTTAGTACAATAAGCTCAAGTAATGGAATTCCAAGATAGGTGAATTGAAAACTTCAAACATTTTGACCACTAGAAAATATTTGAACTTGATAGTTTAAAAATTTCTCTTTGAAAATTTGAATAAAGCAATGAACCTTTCGTGAGGAACTAAATTTTAGTAATAAAAGTTTGAAAGAAGAAAATAGCTTGCTCCCAATATTTTTTATAAAGATTCGATCTCCTTACTTACGTCTTTTCTCTTCACTTATTAAAGAGTTTCAAATCTACTATAAAAAATACCTTTTGAAGGCTCAAACACAACTTTTACAAAAAATATTGTCAAAGATTAAGTTCAACACTCTAAGGTGGCGTTTGATACTTTACAATGCAATGTGATTACAGGTAATGTAATTGCAAATAATGTAATTACAGAGAAAATAACATTACAG
>NW_018397254.1:14746546-14746707 GCF_002168275.2 Theobroma umbraticum | reverse complement strand
ATTTGTTAACTGTTCCATCTGCATTAAGTTTAGTTTTGAAGACCCACTTAACCCCAATCACTTTTTGGTTTGCTGGTCTGTCAACAAGATACCAAGTTTGGTTCTTGTTAATCATCTCAATCTCATCACACATAGCCTTAATCCAGTGTTGATCTTTAGCT
>NW_018397254.1:14745894-14746052 GCF_002168275.2 Theobroma umbraticum | reverse complement strand
AAGGAGTCTTTGAATTCAAGCTTCGAGTTGACAAAATATTTAGCAAATTCACAGTAGCATTTATGGCTTCTGCCCAGAAGCTTTTGGGTAATCTTTTCTCAAAAAGAAGACATCGAGCCATCTCAATTATGGTTCGATTCTTTCTCTCACTAACCCCA
>NW_018397254.1:14745254-14745365 GCF_002168275.2 Theobroma umbraticum | reverse complement strand
CCATAGTTCAGCATCACTGGAGATACATTGATAAGCTTGATGTCTATTTTTCATAAAGTCCAGAGGAAAGCATTTATTCCTCATTCCAACAGTAATCACCTCCTTACCTAA
>NW_018397254.1:14672139-14745154 GCF_002168275.2 Theobroma umbraticum | reverse complement strand
ATGATTAAATTATAACCAACTCTATCTTTTATGAGTTAAGGTATAACCTTCCTCAATAATACAAGAATGAAATTAAGGAAAGCTAGAAAGCCCTTATAAGGCTAATAAGCTTTTATGAGTATAGCGATTTTTAAAGGTAATAAATGAGGATTGAAGAAATAAATGGCTCAACACTCTATTACAATAATCATTGGATTTTGAAGTTGCTTTCTTGTTGAAATATGATTTCCAAAGTCTTATTACTTCATAAATGAGGTGGGAAGCTTCATTTTATACTAAAGAGATCTTTTGGAGCCATTGCTAAGCATTAAACGCAAAAACTACTCATTATTTTTTTGGAAAGATGCAAAAATTACTCATTATAACTGTCCTTTTCACATCTATCAAGCCTTAAGTATTGATACTTGCTGTCAAAATCTTGATACTTTTTTTTTTTTTTGGGGTTGGAGCAGGTATCGAGTCTTTTTTTTTATAGGTAACAATACTTACCTAGCGGCATGTCTCTCTGTTTGAATGTGGTATCAAGACTTCCACAGTGAATCTGTTTCAAAGTCTCGATACACTTTCTTTGTGACTCGATGCGCTTTCCTTGTGCCTTGATACTTTTGTCCCTAAATTTCAATTTTTTGCTTTTGAGTTGAGAAGTCTCAAAACTTATGAACTAAGTCTCAATACCTTTGACTGAGAGCCTCAATATTCTGCTTTCTATTGGCAAAGTATTAAGACTTCAAGAGAAGGTCTCAATACTTAAGCTAAAGTACTTGTTTTTGAGCCATTTTGAGCTTTTACTTTGCTCAAACATTAAATCATTTTCATTTTATCATCCAAGAGGTTTTTTAGGCACATCAAGGTCTTGATTTTGCAATTTTAATAATTTGTTTTAATCATTTCAAAACAAGATCAATTATAAAACCAACAATCTCTCTCTTTTTAATATGACAAAACTAGTGAATAAATTTACAAATCTTAAATTAAAATTCTCTTTAAGTATACGAGTTTACATCTTTTGCCAAGGTTGAAAAGATATTTTTGAGTTCAAAAACATCATTTTTTAAAGCAATAAAACTCTGACAAATTTCTTGAAAGTATTCTCTCCATTTTTGTTATATAAACAAGAATGGCATAATATCAACGGCGAAGCCTTGCATAGTCCCTCAAAATTTTTAAAATCTTGTTTATATTATATATTTTTTTGTCTTTCTTAAGGTATATATTTTTTGCTTAGTAGTCTTCTTAAAAATTTTTAACTCTTAATCCTTTTTGTCTTTGACTCCTTTAACTAAAGTTGACTAGTTTCGTTCTTGCATAATATAATATTTAAATATAAAAATATTAAGGTAAATTTATAAGAAACAATGTAAAAAAATCATAAAGTTGAAATATGTATTTTTAAAATATTAACATAAATGTGAAATAGTTATCCTAATAAGTCAATTTAGATAGAATATATATATATTAGTGAAAATTAATTATTTACAGTTATGTTCTTGAGTAAAAAATACTTAACCATTTATAAATGTATAAGAAGAAAAATAAAAACACTTGTAGTAAACATTAGTCATTTAAAAATCTTAATGTAAATTTATAAAAATGAAAATAAAAAATTATAAAGTTAAAATAAGTATTGTTAAAATATTGATGTAAAGATTGAAGAGTTATCATAACAAATCAATTTAGATAGAATAAATGTACTTTTAGTGAAAATTAATCATTGACATTTATATTCTCGAGTAAAAAATATTTAACTTTTTACAAATTTTAATTTTTAAATGTATAATAATAAAGATAAAAATAATTTTAAAAAATAAAAAAAATATTTATAATGAAAATTAACTATTTAAAAATCTTGACCTAAATTTATAAGAATAAATGTAAAAAATTATGAAGTTAAAATAAGAATTATTAAAATATTAAGATAAATGTGTGAAAGTTATTATAACAAATCAACTTAAACAAAGTAAACATACTTTTAGTAAAAATTAATCATTTACAAATATTAAGGTACTATAATAACAATAAAAATACTTAGTGAAAATTAATCCTAAAAATCTTAACATAAATTCTCATTTTTTATATATTAACTTTAAATGTTAATATTTTTTGTAATTATATAATTATAATTATAAGTTTAAATGTTATTTTATTTTGTATCTTTAAATTATAATATAATATTTAAATATTTGATAATAATGAGTTTAACTTAATTAAATTAGTTAGATATAATATTTTAATATAAAAATAATATTTTAATATAAAAAATGAATAAACATAAAAATTAACATAAAATACAATTAAAAATTAATCATGCAGTTTACCTGTGACCTGAATAACAGTTTATTATTATTATTTTTAAATTATATTATTGACCGCGCTCACCTTATATAAGACAGTGTAATGTCACCAAGAGAAGTGTCCAAATGGGCGTTGGCCATTCCTCCGTTTCACTTTCTCTCGACCCAATTTCTATCGCTGCTTTTACAGCAAAACCAAAACCAAAAACAAGCTGCTTTGTCAATACCCACTGCAGAAGGTCTGTCTTTCCCACAAAAAGGGTCTCACTTTTTGTTGATTTTAGTCTAAAATTCGAAAGTTTGAAGTGCGGGACTGTAGCAGGGGAGATGGATACCGAAAAGGGGATTGATGTGGCAAACAAATCCATTCTTGATTTTCATGATATTGATGAAAGGTTGATTCGGAAGATGGAATTTGATGCCCTTGTTTGGAGTTCTCTTCACGGTCTTGTTGTCGGGGATAGAAATTTTCAGGTTTTTCAGTAAAGTTTATTTATTTATTTTTTCAACTTTTTCAGAAAAAAATTATTTATTTATTTTCCCAATGAGATGTAGCATCCATTTATGTTAATATTTTTATGGTAAACTGGAAAAACTATAGAAGGAATTGGATTAAAACAATTTACTTCTGATGTTAGCATTTTCTGATGCTTGTGTTCGGCGAAAGAGAAGCCGAAATTTGAACTTACATTGCATAAATTGTTCGCTTTTTGGTTTTCGGAAACCGTTTGCTCTTCAACTGTTAAATATACCAAACATGATCATAGCGGAATCATCTTTGTGCTGTAATATTTGTTAGTTCATACTTGATTCCATGTACTCTGCTAAGACTTTATTCATTGAATTTTGTTTGCAATTTTGTTACCATCCCTTAATGTCAATTTTTAGTCTGGTGTAGAAAGTAAGTTATGAAATTAGCCCTCAATGTAAATTTGTGACCTATGTTAATTTTTGAGCTTGAATTTGATGCGGGTCTATCTACTTACAGAGATCTGGTCAAGTACCTGGTGTGGGCATGGTCCATGCTCCAATTGCTTTGTTGCCCATGTCGTTTCCAAAATCTCATTGGAAGCAAGCATGTGAACTAGCTCCAATTTTCAACGAATTAATCGATCGTATAAGTCTAGATGGAAAGTTTCTGCAAGACTCACTATCAAGGTACTCTTTCCACCAATGATTACGCGGTTGTGTATGTATTTTGTTCTAATAATTGCAAGTGATATGCCATTGTCTGAACCATTTGGCTTGGACATATTAAACATGTTCCAATTTATCCTATGAGAATACCATTTGCGGTAAACTGACATTGTGAATCCTTCACATTTCAGGACAAAAAAAGTAGATGCTTTTACCTCTAGACTTTTAGATATTCATTCCAAGATGTTAGAAATGAACAAGAAAGAGGTAAGTGGGTATTGATTACAAATATTTGGTCTTTAATAATATTGAGAGGATTTACTTTTTTAAGGAAGTGGAGTGTTTTAATATTGAGATGTACTTCTAGATTCTCTGTCCTCCTACCTTTTGTTTTTCATGCTCTTTGTCACTTTGTTAACTAATGTTTATTGTCCATTTTTGGATACCTGTCAATTAAGTTCCATTCATCATTAAAAAGAAGAGAAAGATCTACTAGATCATTTATCAGTCTTTCCCAAGTGTATGAAAGTGTTCTTCAGAATGCTGTTGAAGATTTGGTGTCCATATGTTTCCTATTAGAGGAAACAAGTATTATAAGGCCCATAATTAGTTAACCTATTCAATTGTTTTGGTGTATTTGACAATCATTTGCTCTAAACATGAAAAAAAAAACCCTTGTTTTCATCGCATGAAAGCATCTAATGATATGCAGTTTTTGGAATGGGAAATACGCTTGAGTTTACCTTGATCAGATTAGGGTTTTCATTAAATGAAAGAATCTAATCATATGCCGTTTTTGGAACAGGAAATACGCTTGGGTTTACATCGATCAGATTACATGCTTGATGAGGAAACTAAGTTATTCCTCCAAATAGAGTTGAACACAATTTCATCTTCATTTCCTGGTCTTGGTTGTCTTGTCACCGAGCTTCACAGGTTGTGTAAATAAGCATTTTGACTTAGTATCTTCAGCATAAAATTATTCTTAATTCTGTAAATTTGAAAATTGCCATGTTGGAATTTGAATGTTGAATAAAGCTTATTGAAAAAATCCTTCAAATTGTTTGTGTTTGTTCTTGTCACTTTGGCATTGGGTTTAATTTTTAGCAATAAGGTGACTGCAGTGTTCTTTTGAACATGTGGAAAGAAGCTGCGAAGCATAGAGATACGATATCTTATTCTCAAGGTTCTTTGTTAGGATATTTACTTCAGTTCTGATGAACTACTAAAGAAATTTTAATCAGCCTATATTTTATTGCTAGTTCAAAATGAAAAAGAGTTGAAATAACCGCTGTAAGCACAACACTTTTTATTCTTTTGCAATGTTGGATCTGCTTAATGCCGCTAATATTATAAATACAGCATGAAGGAATAGGTGATACATTATGTAGGGTCCACTTCTACAGAAAGCTTGGATAGTTTTTTGAATTCTGATGGACTGTTCAGCAAACAGAATTTTCAAAAAGTTTCTTAACCAGAGCTAGTCATTTTGCAGGACCCTACTTAATGAGTATGGAGAAGACCTTGGATTAGATTCTAAAAAGATTCCTAGCAACACTGCAGTTGGTCAGTTTTCTGAGGCATTGGCTAAAGCTTGGACTGAGTATAATAACCCCAGGTTAACTTTGAAAGGATATGCCCTCTTGCAATATTTGAAGTCATTTAAGGGTGTTATAATTTCTTTCTTGGGTACAGGGCTGTAGTTTTGGTTGTTGTTCAAACTGAAGAACGCAATATGTATGACCAGCATTGGCTATGTACAATGTTGAAGGAAAGATATCCTTTTTAACTTTTATACCTATTGCTTGAAGAAAAATGGTATGAAATCTGCTTTTAGTAAAGTAAAAGTATTTAAATGTATTTGAAGTTAGAAAGCTTGGATCCAGAGCTCGCCTGGCATTGTATTCCTTAGCTTCATAACACACATAATGTGAGAACCGTTAGGAAAACATTGGCTGAAATTGATAGAGAAGGCCAGCTTTTACCAGATGGCACACTTCTTGTGTAAGTAACTCCATACTGCACAAAATTGATTTTTCTACTCTAGATTGTGGCACTACCATGCCAAGCTTCTAGTTTTAATGTCTGAAATATGTCACTGCAGAGATGGCCAAGCAATTGCAGTCGTCTATTTTAGAGCAGGGTATGCACCGACTGATTATCCTTCAGAATCTGTAAGCAATTTAGCTTTATTTTTGTGCTACTTTTCAGAGATATGATTTTGACAGCTACTCTTCATGTTATTCTCGAAAAATTGGTGTTAAAAATATGATTTCGGTGGCTACTTCTGTTTTACTTTATTCTTCATGTCATTTTTAGAGTTACTTCTAATATATTCTTTATTATCAGGTACTCATCCTTGCTAATTACTACAACATTAGACTGATTTCTACCGTTTGTGCTTCTGATGTGTCTATGTTACATTTTCAATTTCTAGGAGTGGAGATCTAGGTTGCTAATGGAGCAGTCCTCAGCTATCAAGTGCCCATCAATATCATATCATTTGGCAGGAAGTAAGAAGATCCAACAAGAACTTGCAAAACCTAATATACTTGAGAGGTAATTAATTCTATATTTTTGTGTGAATAATAGTTTACCGCCAATGGCTAGAAGATGTCTTTAATTGTCAAAGGAATTTTTTTTTTTCCTTTTACATGAAAATTTCAAAACTTCTAAGAATTTACTACTTATTCAACCTCAGAAATGGCATACCAAATATTACGGAACTAGGATATTGAACTATTATAGAGCATGTTGATTTATTGGAATTGCAAGTATACTAGTCTAAATTTTTAGAGAACAACTATCATTACTCCAAGTTGTATGTCTTCCTTGAATTTTCCCTTCTCTTTCTCCATGCAAGCAGGTTCCTTGAGAACAAAGAGGATATTGTCAAACTGCAGAAATGTTTTGCCGGATTGTGGAGTTTGGATGACTTGGACATCATCAGAAAAGCAATAGATAAACCTGAGCTATTTGTCATGAAGCCCCAAAGAGAAGGAGGAGGTTCTATATCTTAAGACTTTAGTCTATCATTATTGTTCTTGGTTATATTTTTTAAGTTGAGAATTGAGTTTTTGATTCCACTTCAGGAAACAATATCTATGGTAATGATGTGAAGGAAACCCTTCTGCGATTACAAAAGGAAGGGTCTGAAGAAGATGCTGCTTATATACTTATGCAGAGGATTTTCCCGACTGTTTCTCCCACAATTTTGATGCGTGATGGCATTTGTCATAAAGAACATGCTATATCAGAGCTTGGTATATACAGTGCTTATTTAAGGTACATCTTGGTGTTTTTGCCTCATCGTGACTTTGGTCAATTTCATATAATACTATTAAATTTTCTTCATCACATGATCAATGGGAATCAAGGGGAAAGAAAAGGTTGAAATAATTCTGAAAATTGGTATTAAAATCATGCTAAAGCTTTACCCTTTTATTCTCACATTTCTCATTTTGGGATGCGATGGATAGTCACGAGACGAGCTTTCGCTTGCAGGAACAAGGAGAAGGTTATCATGAATGACCAATGTGGTTACTTGATGCGGACCAAGATAGCATCATCAAATGAAGGTGGGGTTGCAGCTGGATTTGCGGTCTTAGATAGCATATATCTGACTTGATGAACAAACTTCTTGATTACCGTCTACATGCGAATATTTATTGTTGATTTATGTAACTGACACACTTGACTCAGTTTGGCAAATCAATCAATGGTCCTCATCTCTAGAAACAACTTGAAGTGCTTTTGCAAGTCGTTACACCAATAAAATCCACGGATTTCGTTTTCTTTCCCTGTCGCTGGCAATATGGAAAAACAGGTCATCTTACAGCTAGTTTTTAGTCATCAGAAAACATCTTATTTGATTACATTATTAGTAATTTTTAATATTTTCTCTATAACTCATGTCTCTCACAGACCAACAAGACTATGTAGTCAATCTATGGCCCCGAGTTCTCACGTCTCTGTAGTACGGCTAAATCAAGATGTAGATTAGAGCTTTTCTTTTCTTTTCTTTTTTTAATTTATGTAATAAAAGATTAAAGCTTTTCAATATGGAAACTTAATATAATCTGTTCCCGAAATTCTACCCAATAAATTGGACACACCAAATGGGATGGTTTGGGAAACTGTGGCAGAGTAATGCTCCGTAACCAATTGGTAAAATTGATTCATCGAGACAAGTAGGAGAAGGTCAACTTAAGCATTTTTTTTTAACAAAAGAAATAACAATTTTATTGGCAGAAGTCTCTACACCAAGACTTCTATTGACATATAAACATCTGGCTTGTGCAAAGAAGAACTTGTACAATCACAGATCACATTGCCGCTCCAAAAAAGCTTGAGCTGTGCTACAAAAGCAATGCTCATCTACCTATATACACAAAAAAGAAAGAAAAACACAAAACAAAACAATAGGGAATGACCCTCTTCAGGAAGCAACAAAAACCAGGACATGCCAGCCACAATTCAACAGAAATTAGTATAAATCTAGTGCACACTTCCATTCATTCTTCTCTTGAGGATGCCTTTGAGACCCATAACTGTGTTTTGATTGATGCCATGAGTAACCATGTAACGTAGTTCTCAAATACTATCTCAATGTCCCCTCAATTGAGTCAACCAAAAAACTCAATTGCAAACTATGGCATTAATCAACTAGGAGGAGTTAACTGAACGCTTACGCTAGGAAACGAGCCAACAAAGAAAGGGAGTCCTTAAATTAGGAGCGCAACAAATAGTCAATCCAAGTAACTGAACCAAGTTCAAGTCAGAGTCGAGGTGTACAAAGTGTAACATAGTTTAATTTGGTTGAAAGTTAAATAGGAAATTTAAGTGCAATCCCTCAGGGAACATTTTCAATGTTGAGACAAGAAAATGCACCATCTAGCCAACAAACTATGGCACCATACAGTGGATTAGTCAAGGGGTGCAGGCTAACCAAAGGAATGGGACTTTACCAACATGTTAAGAACCTAATAGATCACATAATAGGATTTCAACGTGCATATCGTAACATTTTTGCATCAATTTTCCCAACAAATTATCCTAGCACGAGTAATAATCATAGTATTTATTCTTTTCCCCGTTGTTCCCCATAAAAGATGCTCAAGAATATAATGAGTTCAGTACAGTCTGGAAAACATCCAAATTGTTTCCATTGCTCTAGTTTGCTTAAATATTCAAACAGTTCTAAAATCATATGGCTATTGGAAAAGCCATAATTCTACTTTTTTTACAAGCACAAGAGGAAACATTTCTAATTAAAAGCCTAACTCAAAAGAATATATATCCACACTCATGTATCTACCCTTTTGCTATCTTTCCACCCAAGTTCATGGGCTCTTTTCTGCCACAAGGCTGTAAGCTTACGCTCCTCTCTTAGTTCTGCTTCAGCCTTTTCCCTGGATTCCTCACAAGTCCCCACTCCTGCATTGCATTTTTCTGCTTCTTTCTGGTAATGTGAGGAGGCTCTTTTGGTGTCAATTGTTAGTGCCCAGGTGTGCTTCAGGGTATCATTGCTTACTATCTTCTGTAAATTAATCTCCTCAGACAGTAAAGCAACAATATCCTTCTCTAGTTCTTCATTTACATCTGGATCATTTTTACCACAATCTGCATAATAAAGAAAATCATTTGAACAGACAGAGAGACTAGAATAAAAGGAATTTAACTCCGATGTATCAATCCCCAACTGCTAATGCTTCCAATGAGGCAGTGACTTGACTCTCTTTTGCTATGAAATTGAGGTCAAACAAAAGTTGAGTATGTGGTTTAGATGAACAGCTATTTTAAGTAAAGATTGGTTTTGAGGTTCTATGATAAACTTCAGTTTAACCTGTCCTGTCTAATGGGAACAACAAAAGGTTCTAGCAGGAGCTCAGGGTGAAATTTTCTTCAACTTCAGTGGTCTCAATTATCAAATCTACTAAACCCAGCCCCCATGCAGCAAGGAATTATAGCACCTAGAAAACTAAAGCAGAGGCAGATGAACTGACCTGAGTATGTGCTGTTGACTAATCCTGCAATAATCATGAAAACACACAATTAACAGAATGAAACCTCAGGAAAAAAAAGATGGAAACAACACCTATAGGATCACAGATGCACACCATTGATAGTGTCCCTCAACTGTGTGTGAGTTAAATGTTTCTCTACTTCCCTGATTTTGTATAAGTCCTCTTTTTTCCCCCCTTAACGAGAACATGCCCTAAAATGCAATACAGCAGTCTAATTTCTCACTCAAAGATCTAACACAAGTTTAAATCATATACCTATGAGCTTATTCAAATTTGTCCTCAGAAATATCATTTCAAGGGAAAGCCATGACTAGCTCCAATTGCAAATTTGATAACCAACACTCCAAGATCTAACGAAATACAGTAGCTGCAATTACCCTAGCCATTTAACTACAAGAAACAGGGCAATCCACCCAGAATGATACTTTCTGTTCCTCGTCTATGAAACTATTTGGAATTGCAGAATTTCTAAACATATGTATTTAAAACCAAATATAGAAAGAATCTAAGTACACCCAACTTCAGGACATTAAACACACAAAGAACCATGTTTGATAGTTTTGATGTTGATTGGGTTCATCAAGAGGATTTTTGAGTTTCAAGGACTCCCAATGACATGACTTAGCAGTGCAAGTCTTTGAGCAGAGTCCCAATAGCTTGCTGTTACTAATGACTATCAATCTTGATCTGTGCTTCAATTTATCATTCCAAGCTTAGCCTCGGAATGCTGCCTAACTAGAAAATAAGCCAGCATCTAACAAACCAGATTGATTGTTATTTACAGTCTAACAAGCCATAAAAACTTAGTAACTGACTGCTTATACTCAATGCCAATTCAACAGGCAACAGGTCACTAGTACATTTCATGGCAACAAATCCATCATTCTGCCAACATCAATCTTTTAGAAAAGTAGAATAGCATTTTCCAGATGTAATGACAAACCTTTCGGGTAGATACAAGAATGGAAAAGAACACAAACTTAGAGCATGATAACTCTCAGCCAAAATAGCAACTCATACTAATTATAAACGTTTCAATGATTACACGTATATTATACCCAGAAAAGGAAAACGCTTCAACATGAAAATTAAAGACCGCCATTTCTTGAAAGGTTTCAGCTTTCAAACAGTTAGTGAAAGGCAAAAATCAGACTAACTAACCTGGTAGTAAGAGAAAGTCTGTCTCCAAAGAGCACTCGCAAACACAAGAAGGACATGATGCCTGAGCTGTTGACTTCTCCTTCAAACGCCAGAACAGAGTTGGACCAACAATGTAACCAACCAGACACACACAAACAAAAGCAAAACCAAACCTTAAAACACCCTGACACCAAAACCTTTGCTCAGAACTATGAGCCATTCTATACAAATCCTACCCTTGAAGAATTTAAAGGAGAGAGAGAGAGAGAGAGAGAGAAAACAGCTCTACTCAGACCATTTCAAGTTCTGGGGTCAAAATTGGAGTTTTAGACTTAAGCAACATCACTCAAGACTGTTTGTCCATGTACCCAAATTTTGCTAAAAATCCAAAGTACCCAGATTCAAAGATCTGCTTCACAGTGTAAGAAATTGGGCTAAGACTGTTAATCAAATTGAGGCTTCATCTTTAATGATGCAAAGTTATCTTACTCAAGTCAAAAGAACCAAAAAGGCTAGGGCAAATTACGCTTGGGTGTATGCCATGCAAGCAAATGAATGGCCGGTGGTTTTAACTAAAATTACTTCCGATTGGTGTAATATGTATAATTTATATACTTCCAATGTCATAGACATTTATCATGAAGACGAAAATATACTTACTTGCTCTTGTTTTTAACATACGAAAAAAAAATCAAAATTTAAATTGAACATTTACTTAATTGTATAGAGTTACAAGTCCAATTTAAGTCGATTTGTCTCAAAAAACCTAAATTGAGGTTGAAACTATTCTTTAATTGCATGGTCATCTTGAAATTATGATGATTATACATGTAGGATAGTATATAATATATATTGTACATTATAGCTAAATCACTTATACTTTCCATTGAAGTACTACATGCATTTTATTAGAATAATATGTACAATAGCTTATAATAATTAAAACATCCACAAAAAATACACATTTATATTATAAAATTAAATATTTATATTTAATGCATCGACAGCGTATCGAAGCTATACATTGTCAGCTCACCAAATGTTACCACCTCATTAATGAAGTAAAATTAAAAATTTTTAAGAACTTAAACTTAAATATTAAAAAGTTGTTAATAATTAATTAAATAAAAAAATATCATTTTTTTTCTCTCTCCAACTCCCCCATAATGTTATTTTATTTTTTTGCATTTTTTATCTCTCTCTCTAACTCCATCTTCTTCACCCCTTCTCCTTCTATTAAAATTACAAATTAAAATACTTCACTTTTTCCCAAACCTCTGTGACTTTTTTTTTTTTTAGTTCTTTCCTACTTATCCAAACTAAAATCTTATTGAATTCTTAAGAAAGTGTGTTGCTAAGACCCTAAGAGAGAGAAAGAGTAAAAAATTTGATGTGAAGATTTTCTTTTTGTTGAGAAAAAGAGAGAGAACAAAAGACTACTATCAGATGGGGTGGACAATTTGGCTGATTTAGCCACCAATTGTGATAAGGAATCTTTCCTTACATTGTGACTATGGGATAGTATTACTGTTGAAAAAATTGTAGAAATTTTTTTTCATAACTTCTGTTAGAATTTTAATTGGATATTAAATTGATCTTAGTAAATTACTTTTACCATTTTTATTGGTTACCACATTATAGCCCTAAATCAAATTAAAATTAAAACCTTAATGTATTTATTTGAAAAAAAAATTGATTATCACATTATAACCCTAAATCAATTGTAAAAATCACTAACAAATGTAAAAATTATCTTGAAGTCTCTTTGAACAATTATGCAAACTTAGTTTTAATGCTAGAAGAAGAATGGAGAAGAAGATAATCAAGTTAGAATAAAAAAAACAATTGATTATCACATTATAACCCTAAATCAAATGTAAAAATCATATAAAAACGTAAAAATTATCTCGAAATCTCTTGACGTTGAACAATTTTGTAAATTTAATTTTAATGCTAAAAGAAGAAGAAGGGGAGAAGAAGATAATCTAGTAAGGATAACAAAGAAGAGAACAATCAAAGAACATTGTGAGGGAGTTAGAGAGAATTTTTTTTTTGTTTTTCAGTTAATTAATTATTAGAAACTTTTTAATGTTTAAGTACTTAAAATTTTTAATTTTACCTAATTAATGAGGTGACAACGTTTGGTAAGCTAACTTATATACTGTCAGTGTATCAAATATTAATTTTAAAATTAAATCTATGAAATTATTATGTACATTATAACTAATTGTTATGCACATCTTATTATAAGAATATATATATATATATATATATATATATTATGCATAGTATCATAATAATATATACATTATCTTATGGTAATTGAAACGTCTACAAAATTTTTTCATCTATCTTAGACATAATAATCAAATGATATGTATTTTACTTTATAATTTACTTGTACCTATTTTTTGAAAGTTATTTTAGGTAATTCCAATTAATTGGTCATTTACACTAAAAATATTACCGTTACACATTTCAATAACTTTTTCTAATAACATTAATTTATTTTTATTTTATTGCACCGAATTTAAAAGCGGTTAACGAGACTGTTATTATAGGAAAAATTACAATTTGGGACAAAGGAATGAAAATAATTATCATTTACGTCATTGGGAAAAATAATTACTAAGATGGAAAAACAACTTTTCAAAATTAATATTTAATTAAGAAGGAAATCGCTCCCTATACAATTAAGTAAAAGTACATATTTTAATGCACAATATATTTACTCAAACCTCAGTACAAGATTAGGATGCACAAGTACTTATTAACTAATTTTATCCAATAAAAAAAAGTACATATTCTAATACAATTTACATACCAATACATTGAAATGTACATAAGATTACATTAGGATATACAAATACTACTTGGTCACTAATTTTATCCAATTAAAAAAATGTATACATTCTAATATAAAATGATTTATTAATACATTCGAATATACATATCATTAGATGGTACATATTCACTTAATTGTATAGAACTAGTTAATGAGTATTTATACATTCTATTATAATGATATGTAAATTAAGTTGAATTTATAAGAACATTCTTATATTAATTTTTGAATAGTTTATTTTTTAAATATTTTTTTCAGATTTATTTATCGGAGTTTTGGAGATTTTGTTATTCATATCTTTCTTCTTTCTCAATTATGCCAGGTAAATGACTGGAAAGAACATTGTTTTTGTTATAATGGTAATTGAGAGAGTTTTATAAAAGATTTATTTTAAAATTTATATAATAATAATAATAAAATTTTATAAATTTTTAATTATCTACTAAGTTTGATCTCATCTCAAAAATACTTATTCACCGGTGTTGAAAATCAAACTTTTTCTTATTGTCGTGAGTACACGCATTTTAAGGAGAAAGATTATTTAGACTAGCAAAGGGCCCGCACGTTGCAATAGGCAAAAGTATGATATTTCAAAACAAAAACTAAAAAAAAAAAAAAATCTTTGATTTATTTTTTCTTATCAATTTATTCCAAACCATAAGAATTTTAGATAATTAAAAAGAAAAAAGAAATAATTAAGGAGAGAGGAAACAAATAATAAAGGAGAAATAAGAAAAATAAGATTATGAATCATTTTATAATTTTTTCTGTTCTCTTTTCAACCTTTACAAAATTTGTACGTGCTTCGCTTTAACTTCTTAATTGCCCATTTTTTATTTATTTTTTCCTTCACCTAATCCCTTATTCTCTCATCTAGCTCTCTCTTTCATTCTCGTGTCTTTGTTTCTTTAATGTGAAAAAAATCAAAATAAAATAGGAGAAAATTTAGAAAATACCCTTAGTGTTGAAAAATAAAAGAAACAAAAAACGTCACCTACCAAGCGTTGGTTGAGCCAAATTTAAGCAGGCATGTCTTGCGTTCTAGTTTCATATAGTTATAAATAAATAAATGACATGAGGCCAAAAAAAAAGACTTTAAACTATTTTGAAAATTTTAAATAAATTTTTTTTCTTTTAATACATTTAATCAATCTTTTATATTTTTATTTTAATTTTAATAAATTTTTATAATTAATGATTATTTAATTATTTTTAATCAAAATATTATTTATTATTTTATACCATGTCGTATTGACATCATACATTAATATGGTATAATGAATGATGACATGATATACTAAAGTGACCATATAACAATTTTTGTTGTTATTCTGTTACGTTCAACCATTATAACCAATGATGAATTAATTGTAATTAGTTAAAATATTACTTATCATTTTAAATCATATGACATTGACGTAACATGCTGACATATCATAATAAATAATAACATAGCATATTGATATGACTATATCCATATAGACCACATCATAGTCATGTGAATATAAAACGATAAATAATAATTAATCAACTGTTAATTATAACAATCTATTTAACTTAGAATCAAAATATATAAACTTATTAAATAATTTTAAAAAAAATATTTATATTTTAAGAAATAATTCAAAATTTTATTATAATATTATACTTAAATAAATTGTACAGGGCAAAGATCCTTCCTTCATTGGTGTACCATGACAGTGCAGAAAGTATAATTATCTCTGCGCATACCTGCTCCAAGCGTCTACTTTTGTCCAACACAAGTGCTAAATCTTGTTGGACTCCACTTTCCTGCGAAACACTTTGCTGAGAAGGGAAGCCTAATTAACTCAAGACTCGAGTGCTGCCCGATTATTGATAGACAATGGGTCAAAACTCAACCAAAAAGGGGAAAACAAGAGGGATGACCCTCTATTTCCTTACATTGCCAAATCAAACGGAAAAGTTTTAGCAGGTATTTAAGAACTAAAGCTGACACTGGTGAGATTTGATTTCTCTGTTTAATTATTTACACTTACAATTTTTGCAAAGAGAGCCACAAAATCGCACCTAAAGGAAATACGAGCATCCAACCTAAGACAACAATTCAAAAGGGCACAGAAGATCAAGTACATCTTAGAAGGGAGAAGAAATTCAAACATTGTTTGTTGTTATCTAACAGTTGAAGCAACTGTATGAGCCCAAAACCTGAGATGATCTTTCATGTCCACTTCGTTACCCATTGTAGGAATTCTCCAATTCATCAATGGATTCTTTACCTTCCTTCGATCCCAAACCTCCCATGCTTCAGACAGGTAGGGCCTTGGAACCACAGTTTGACCAATATTTTCTTCTCTACTTTCTTCAGTTTTCTTTCCCAGTCTTTGCAACCCAGGAATTATAGACACTAAACTGGAATCTTTATCTTCCTCCGAGAACACAAAACCAAGATCCATAAACCCTTTTAGCTCCTCAAACTCTAGTTCTGACAAGCTCCTACTGCTACCCATTGTTCTTGTTTTGCTTCTTCTTTCAACCAATATAGGCTTAGCGGCTGCTTCCTTCATCTTTTCCTTCTGAACATCTGCATCATCTTCATTCACATCTTTCCCAGACAGAATAGTCTGAAGCCTTGGCGTGGTAAGCACTGAATTTGGAGACAGGGAACCAGAGGAAAAACTCATTGTGGCGTTCAAGGCCAGGTCACTCATAGACCTGACGTGAAGGGTCGATATGCGCGGAAGCTTTAGTTCCCTTTCTTCAACTTGCTCTTTATGATCTTGACTTGTTTCTTGCGATCTTGAAACTGGTTTCTTGGAGAAAATTGGTTGCTCAAACCAATAGACATCAAAAAGCTTCAGAACTTCCTCTGCGGCCATTTCCTCACTTTGTTGGGGGATTTTGAAAAGATCCAGGAGGTTCACAAGAGAGAGATCAGTTTTGGTTGGGATAGATAAGCGAAGAAAGGTTTGGGACACTTATTTTTGTTGCTTTACGTTAATGCCCCTTGTTTCATGCTAATATTTCGTAATTAGTTCATTTATATATGCTATCAAGAACATGTTTCTAAAATTTCAAAATGTATATCTTTAGGTTAGCCAACAACAAATTTTTTTTTGTAAAACTTAACTCCTCAACAAAGGATGATTACAAATCCAAATGCTTATTTTGTATTAGAAAAACTAAAGGAAAATTTCGTATCAAGTGTAATTCTTATGTATAAAATTTCGTGAACGTCTATAATTGATCATCTAAATTGAAGAATTACGATTCTCTCTAATTATATTATCTTATTCAAAATAAGTCAAATTTCTATTGAAAAGGAAAAGAAGTGATGGTGCCTAGAAAAATTTTAAAATGTAAATCACACTCCTTTTATCCAATAAAAATATCTAAGTTCAATTCTTTACGGTCAGACATTTTAAACTTTAATTTTAATTATTTTAAATATTTTATTAAAACCACATTTTTATCAAAATATGTTTGAAACCTCTTAAATCCAGACTTTTTAGTAAGTGTTTTCTATATTTTAATCAAGGGTAAGCTAGAAATAAGATGAAGTCAAAGTTGAAAAAATTTGAGGATCAAAATTCTTGATTTTTACATTAAAGCTTTTCTTGAATTAAAATTAATTTCATTTAGTTCATTCCTGAAAAGGATTTTAGAGTACATTTGGATAAAGAATTTCAACAAGATATTTTTTTTTGTAGAGAGAAATTCAAAATTTTAAAATAAAATTACCGTATTTGGTAAAATAATTATCAAAATTATTGAAATTTGGGATCAGAGGCTATTTATTGTATATGTTTTCTTTTGTTTTGTTACACAACTTTCATTTTCTTTAAATCTAATGAAAAAAAACTTTTTTTTAAATTATCAATTATATTTATACATTTCTTCCAAATCTAATAACACCCATAATTTATATTTTTTTTTACCATGTTTCTCCTTTCCTGGCCCTAAATTCCTATTTAATTTATAATTATGTTTTATCTCATCAGATTTCAATATTTAAAATTTAATTCCATAAAATACTTGTCCAAACAATGCAAATATTAATGCTGTCATTTTAAATTGATGCATTTAAACAGGTCTATATATATATATATATATTTCAATATTCTTCAAAATTTGAATATTTTTCATCCAAACACATCCTTAAGGTATAAATTAGTACCTAATTAGAACCAAAATCCTTAGAGAATATATATATATATATATATTTATGTACCCTTGCAATTCTCTTTCTCCTAAAACCATTTATTGATAAATAAGAAAAGCATCCAATTATATTTATTTACTTGATTCATTTAGCAAAAAACAATAAAGTACTTGATTTCAGAAGCTTCAAAACTAATAAGATAAAAATGCTTTTGTGTTTTTTTTTTTTCCATTGCAAATTGTAGCAACATCAAGGGTATTATCGTAATTATGGGAATAAGCACCTCGAATCCTCAAATGCTCATAAGTTGGAATGGGCCCAAACAAAATGCTTAAAGTCGGACGAATCAAACATAAATTTGGCATATTTGGGTGAGGTAAGACTTGTCCTTTCATACCAAAGTCGTCCCCACTATTCAACCATGACCTCAACCTCACCCTCCAAGCTTCTGCTCAACAAAAGCATAGTTAGATCTAAGGTTAGTTTTCTTTATTGAAAAACTAAAGAGAAAGAAATAAAGAAAAGGATGTAGGGCTTTTTTCCGAGGGACTCACGTAAATAACATTAAAACCCGTATAAAATTGGTCGGCTGGTAGGTTCATCTGACTAGGGCGACTTGGTGAACCCTTTTTAAAGAAAGAAACTGCTCGGCCTATTTTCACATATACAATTTGCAATTTGCATGTTTAATTGCCTTAAAAGTGGATCCCATTTATTTATAAAACAACAAAAAGAAAAAAAAAATCTTTTTTCATTTTTCTTAATTTTTTTCATCATCTCTTTTTTAATTTTTTTAACCTATATGTCTCTCATCTCTTTGTTTTATTTGAATGACAAAGCTGTATGTTTTAATTTCTTTTCTCTTACCAATTACTTTAATAATGTTGAGTGTTTCACTGTTTTGTATCTATGAAAAACTACAATCAGTTTACAAAAGGAAAACAGTTTATATTATTTTAATACTTTTCTTTTCAATTTAGTTTTTAGCAAGGGATTATTGCAAAAGAATTGGTAGTTGAATATGAGGAACATACCTATTTAAATAACTTTAAGAACATAAATTAGCTCAAACGCATTCAATTTTTAATTTTAATTATATGTTTAGTACACTTGCCATGGATTTGAGTGAATAATTAGATACTTTATGGATGATTCTTAACATCAAATGAGAAATGAAAACAAAAAACCCCAAACTCAATAATATAAATTGAAGTAGTTATAATATGGTTGATACTTTCTCAAATTGAAGAAATTGAGGAAAGTTAAGAATTCCTTTCATTGTCTTCGAAACCAAAGGAGGTGATGAAAGAGATTTAAAACTGTAATCATGAAGAAATATCCAAAAGCTAAAACCAAAACACAACCTCATTAAAAATGAATCCTATCAATGAAACCCTTCAAAATTTATGTTAGACATGTTAGCTCAATAATCATAAAAAAATAACCAAAAGGAAGGAAGGTGGTGAATTGGATTTCTAAAAAGTCTTTTCAATGAATCGAACTTTGAGCTTGATGACAGGTTTTCAAATTTGTTTTCACTTTAAAACAAACCAAAGGAAACAAACAATCAAGTAGAAAATAAATTTTCGAAACTCTTTAAGAAGAAAGTGTACAAATATAACAAAGTAAATCAAAAGTGATTTAAAGTGTAAGTTAGAAAACAAGTTTAAAAGCAAATATTCAAATTTGTTCACAATAAAGGAAGATGCACAAGTAAGAAAGTGAAAGGTGAGTGAGCTTGTGGTTTCAAAAACTTATACAAGATAAAAAAAAAAATAGTTCAAATAGTAAGACGAAGGAAGATAATACACAAAGCATTTATATAGGTTCGATCCTTTTGATAGGCACTTACATTCTCTGCCTTGGCTCTTTAAGGACTTTGCAATCCACTCTAGAAACCTACCTTTTAAAGGATCAAGCATAACCCTTTCAAATCACTACTTTTTATGGATCAAGCATAACTCTTGCCTTTTCAAGAGGATCAAGCATAACCTCACATACTGCCCTTTCAAAAAGATTAAGCATAACCTCACACACTACCTTTTAAAGGTTAAGGCATAGCCTTTCTACTTTTCTAGGCTCAAGCATAACCTATATATTACTCCTTTTGAAGGATCAAGAATAACCTTTCTCTTTTATAGGCTTAGAGCAAATATACCTTTAGAAGGTCGATTTTGCTATGTAGGTACATGGAGAAAGAGTTTAGAGGAGCTATAAAATGATTACACAATATTTGAGCAAAAGCACAAGGAATTAAATTAGAAGGATAGCTCACTAGCTTTTTGGAAGCATATGAATGGCTTGCTCTAGCTTGGTTTTTCTTTTTCTTTCTTTCTTTCTTCTTCTTCTTCATCTCATTTGAGTTTTGATCAAATGATCTTTCTCTCTTCTCTTTCTTTTTCCAAAATGTGTTGGAGAAGTCTTTTTTATACTTAGAAAAAGTTTATAGCTATTGTGGATGACTTGATGGGAGAATTAGCTATTTTTCTTGTCTTGTTCGTGTTTAACGACTAGTTTCTGGAGCTGGAGAATCCATTTTTTCTTCTTGAGAAATTGATTCTTCTTGGTCTGGAGCATTTTGTTTTCTAGGAATCAACCTTTTCATTCTTGAATCGTTGATTTTTCTTCATCCTAGATTTTGAGAATTGATCTTTTGTTTTTCCAAAAATCGATTCTTCTTGTACTATGGGCATCAAATTCAAAATTCAAAATTGTTTTTGCCCACTCCATCTTCATCCGTTCTCCTTTTTTTTTTCTTCTTCTTTTTCAAGTTTTTGATTTTTCTCTTTTTGCAACTTTAGGAATTGATCGCTTGAGGCTTGAGAAGTCGATTCTTGTTCTTGTGCTAGCTTTTGTTTCTTCAAGAATCGATGTTTCCTTCTCTAGGAGTTGATTCCTTTACCATGAACTTGAGATTCCAAGTATTCAAAGATTTTTCCTTTCACAAAATAACTTCAAGCACAAGTTCAAATGTCGTTCAAAAGGAACCATTAAGCATTTCAAAAGCATTCAAGGATTACTTAAAAAAGAAATTTTGATCATTATTGTCATTTCAAAACATTAATCATTTTTAAGAGTGGAGTTAACAATTTGTTTCTTATCTAGAAACATATCCCATCATCAAGAAGTCAACTCACAGTTTAAAAAAAACTCACAATCATCTATCTGTTGGGTGAGGGCTGATCATGTATTAAATACAAATAAAACGTAATAAAAATAAATATAAAATTAAATTATACCTCACCTTTCTAAGATCTTTTTTATGTCAAATTGATTATAGAATTAAATTAAAAATAAAATATATATGATCATATCAAGTTTACCTAAATAACAAAGGTTGATGAATCTTTTGTTAAACCACCAATTAGCCTTCATAAAGCTCAGCTACCTCAACCTGGTTGTTGCAAATTAAAGCTGCCAAAGCAATCCTTGTGCAGCCTCTAATAGTGATCCACACTAATAAATTAGAAAATTTTTCTTTAAGGATTGGGAGTGTTATGTCTTGACAATGTGCTAGCAAAGATGAGTTTCATAAACTCATAATCCATACAAAATTTTGGGGCTGAACACACAAAAAAAATTAAGTGAATGAAAAACCATTTTTCTTCACCTAAGAACGGCAAGACAAAAAGAATTTTTAATGTGCCGTTCTTTTTTTTTCAACCGTTTTCTCTCATTTTATTTGGAGGCTATAGCAAGGTATTTATACTTTGGATTAATTTTAAACCCTAATTACAAAACTATTTTGTAATTACCAATTAATCTAATAATTTAAATAAATAATTTAATTAAGCTTTAAGAAGTCCAATTAACTTAACTGTTTAATTTAATCAATTAAGCCTAATAACTTAATTAAATAATGTAATTAATTAAGTCCAATAATTTAATTAAATAATTTTAATCAATTAGGCCCAATGACTTCATTGAACAAATTTAATTAATTAGACCCAATAACTTAATTGTTTAATTTAATTAATTAGGCTCAATGACTTAATTAAATAATTTAATTAATTAAGTCCAATGATTTAATTAAAGAATTTAATTAATTAAGTACAACTTAATTAAACAATTTAATCAAGTGCTTGAGAAGCTCATAACTTTTAATTTGATTAAGTCCAACTTAATCACCCCTCCCATTTTCAACATTCATTTTAGGTGTGTGACTGATCAGGCTTCTAATATATTGGTAATAAACTCAACATATAATTCTTAAGTTAAACTTAGAATTAGATAAATTCAAATTATTTTAAATTTATCATTAATCAAGTTAACTACCTAGAGTTCATAGACCAAGATTGAGATCTAGCAATCCGTCATGGCCACCCAAATGTTAGAAGAGCCAAGATAGCTTGACTTAACCTTTCAGTGATTAGCCTTTCAATGTAATTCATTTTCTCATCATATATCTCGGAATAATAAGAGCATAGTGCAGTGTTTACTTTTATTGATCTCCATATTCGTTTTTAAAGTTTGATCATCAGCTTTATAAAAACTTACGAAACTCCTTTCATAATCTTCAAGTTACCTTGGCAAAGGACTCCAATAAGCTCATATCAACCAAGAACAGTTAAGATATGTCGCTAGCATCACTTCGGGTAATGATTCCTACCTTGATCACTTATTTGCCTTTAAATGCTTCATGTTATATCCAAGAGCATCCTGTTTTGGCATCCTTGGTTAAGCACCCATAGGGATGAAATCAAAGCATAGCACTCCACACATAAGACAACTTGATGTCTCAAGTTTAGGAAATATTTACACAACTGACACATGAGAAGTATTGCATAAACACTTGAGTGAAATAGCAAATGCACTTCTCATGACGGGTCATGTTTAGTGAACTTACTTTCCTAGGCAAGTGCATTCTAGTTTCAAGTATTTCTATACTTCAACCTATGAGATCGGTTGCTTACTTCTCAAGTACAAAACCTAAAATGTACCAATCTTTAAGTATCATTGATATCCAGTCTCAATGATAAATTGACTAAGAACATTTTGAGATTATACTTTAATGCATAAGGATCTCATAACTGTAACTCATTACAGTTCCCTTGCAAGGCATATTAATCTCATGGACTGCATCCAATTAGACTTACAACTTGTTATAATTGATGTCTTATTGATGAAGGAAAACCTTTAATCATTTAACGTGAATAATGTTGTTGCATGATTGGAATCAAACCTTAACCAATTCCAATTGACTATAGAGCTCATCGCAATACTATCGCCCTAGTAGAATCATCAATGTCCCAAGAAATGACATCAATACAAGTTACAAATTAGAAATTACTAACTTTATGGTGGGAAATTGTTGAAATTGTTCTCCTTTGATACTCCATCTTTCATTAGCTAATTTGCAATCTTATTGACACTTTGCAAAGTGTGAATAATATTCTAATTCTTTGTCTTTCTTTTGAAATGCTTGATTTTGAGTATCCAATTCATGTATTTCCAAGGCGCATTCTGCGAGTCATTAATCCACTTAATTGCATTGGAAGAGTCACTCTCAATTAATAAAGAAAGGGTGGCATGCTATTTAGAAGAAACAAAAATGACAAAGGCTTCAAGCATATTGTGTTGCTAAATGCATTCAAATTGAAAAACTATGATACAAATGGTGTAATCTTACTCAACTATAAATCAATACAATTTGTTTATTTGTGTTACACATTGTTGCATTTAGTAACATTGTTACCATAAAATATTTAATCGCAGCACTGAAATTATTAAAGCCAAACTATCATCCATAAAATCGATCCTATAAAATTTTAAATTATGTTTTGATTAAAACAGTAATATTGCACCAATTTATCTTGCAATATCATTTTTTGTAAAATTTTTTCCAATAAAGTGTTTACAAAATTTAACAGACCGCTGCGAGACGCGGGGCTTGATGTAGCATACTTGATATAGTTATTACTTAAATAAATATCACATCCGTTAGAAAAAACGTCAGATTTGTCTTCACGATAATTTTTGTTTATTTATTATGAATTAACAATTTGCGAATATGATTTAAGCAGTCCCAACTCGCACCATGTTCAGTTTGTGACATCAGAGCTTCCGTTCCACGGCCTTTGTGTTTTCTGTTAAAAACTTAAAAAAGGAAGACTTCGTATAGACCTCGATCCACTTCAATGCGAGGGGAAACGCCGCTCTCACTAATCACTTGAACCTCCGTCCTAGTCAACCCTAATCTAAGCATGACCGGAGGCGGTCGACGGAGCGCTCGAAGCAGAACGAAGTCATTCACCGATGTCAACGAAGACGATGATCACAGAACTAAACCGAACTCCAAACGTCGCAGAGATAAAACTAGAGATCGAGGCAACGCGCTTCGAATCCTCAACGTTAATCTTAAAATTGTGCTTGGGTTCGGCATCATGGCTTCCTTAATCATCTTCTTCTTAGTCAGTCATCTCATTAATCCAGCTGAAGTAGCTCGACCCAGAGCCGTCACTCCATTTCCTGCTCCCAAAATTATGGACTTACCTCAGGTGCACCAAATGATATCATTTCAATTTTTCAAGTATAGAATTTTAAAATGCGACTATATGTATGCTTTAGTATTTGTTTGTTTTTGTTATTTTCTTTAAACTGAGGGGGAGACTTGATTTGTGGCAGTTTCAAGGACAGCACAAAGAGAGCTTATACTGGGGAACTTATCGTCCTCATGTTTATCTTGGAATTCGTGCCAGGTAGTAAGTTTTCCGTTTCATAGTATGTGATATTTTTGGCTTTATAAATTTGATTAAAGGAGATAAAAGCATGTGAATACTAATATTTATGTTGTATTCCTTCTTGCCCTGAAGAGATTGTGAATAATAATGTGCTACAATTTTGCGACATTCCTTGGTTTTTGTGTATTATTTGATTCATCACTTGTTCTGAGTGTTCAATCACCACTGATGGGGGCGTTAATTAGCAATTGTAAATGGCAGGACTCCCCGGTCTTTGATTGCGGGGTTAATGTGGATTGGTATAAAGGATGGGAGGTATTTTATGCGACACATCTGCCAAGATTCTGATGAGCTGAGCACATATGGTTGGACGCATCATAATGGACGTGATTTTGGACATCAACTTCTGGTTGACCAAGATATGACTTTAGCAACAAGTTTCTTGAAATCGAAGGGGGGTGGCAGTGGCTATGGGGGAGACTGGACAGTTCGGATTAATGTGCAAAGTCAGGGGTATGTTGGCTCATTTGTTAGTTTAGCTTTTCCATTGTTAATTGCATATGTTAAACTTGGTGCATTTATTAGTTACTTTTAGAATATGTATCTTGAAAGAGAAACAATTTTCTCTAGTAAGAATGCTGCAAGCAAACCTGATTGACATGTGAAGGACCTGTTTGGAGTGCCTTGTGTGACAATCCTTTCTTGCACTTTGTATGAAGTCACTTGATCTTTTGGACTTGTCATGGTAAATTAAGAGCTTATATTGTATATTTGCTTATATTGTATATTTGCTTATATTTGAATTTTTTGCATTGTTATCAGTTGGTAAATTCATCATGCAGAAAGTGCAATGTTGTTCTTGGAGAAATTTTGGCTATCAGAATTAGATAAGCAAAGCCAGAAGGAGACTGTTAAAGTTGATTTAGACAGTACAAGAAAAAGGTTGAATAAAAGAAAAATACATTTGTAAATGTATTAAACTGATGATGGGGTCTGTGGCCTAAAATTTAAGGTGGCTTTCAGATTTCAGCTTTAGGACTAGAATTCTTTAGTTAATATAATGAATGATCTATAAATTTGCCTGTATAGCTGGCCTCACCTTTTGGGGAATGAGGATTAAGTTCCATATTTGGTGAGGTTAATCTAAGACCTGATCAACTATAGATGGAGGAAACGTTTCTCCCTCTCTCCACCCCTCTATGCACTCATACTTGCATGTTCATTTCAAGCTAGAATGACAAGATCTGCTGAAAATATCTGCAGAATTTGTTTACTTTCATGCAAAGCACAATGTTCAATTCTGAGTGTGTTCTTAGCTCAATATTCAAATTTCTAATGCAATCATTATTATCACTCTCAATTTACATATCTAGGTGGAATGGCGAGATGCAGAAAAATGTGCACCTTTTCTTCTATTTGGCTGATGAAGATGGAAATTCTCTAAGTTTAGGTAGAGATATCTTGGATATTGGTGAGAATTCTCTCCTGGCATCAGGGTCACGCACTGACATTGGAGGTTGGCAGCTACATTTAAAATCAAAGGTAAATGGTGATTGAATGACAGAGTTAGAAATGACCAGACTTACTTCTATTTGTTTGAAAATTTGATGCTAGTGATTGAAATTTAGTTTATATGGTAGGAAGTTTCTTGGCATACTTGCCATTGATGCTATCAAAGCAACTCAGGTCTCAGAAATCATATTCCTACTGGTTAGCTTTTAGGGAAGTGACTGACCTTAATTCCCCAACAGTACAATTTGTATTCTGTTGCTTCAAATCCACTAGTTGTCAAACTGCCCAATATTGACACAATGATATGCAATTTGTTAGATATGGTGCAATTTTGAGTACTCTGAATACAATCAAAGCAGGACATGAATTATATTAGTTAACTAGTCTGTTTTCTCTGGCTGAATGTCAACCTCCAAATGGCTTATAGGCTCCTGTAATATGTGTTTGAAATATATAATTGACTAATAAAACTTTCCTGCCTATATCTCTCACCAATTGCTTGTAAGGTTTCAATATGTGGAATTTGCTCAATAAAAATTCTAGACTTCAATTATTTTTTGTTTGTTCATAGTTTTTTCACTAGATACTGATCTGAAGCCAACTTTCATATGTTTCTCTTTTGTAGGCTGATTTGGAAGTCCATTATTCTGGTTTCAGGACACCTCATATACACAATTTGTCTGATCTTGTTCAGGAAAACCTTGCATACCAAGTATGTTACATTTTCATATGTATCTTATATTTCCCTTCAGTTGTTGGAAGCTTATACAAAGTGTGTTTTGTTTAGCTTTTAGGGGTTCTTTCCTTGACTTCTTTTGTTTGTTATCTGTTACCAGGTAAGAAGATTTAGTCGGCTGCAGCTACCTGATATCTATGAGAGCTCCTCAAACATCTTAGTTTTTCAGGTATATTATGTAAACACGATTGTACTAGACTTGAAATATTTTGCCTTCTTGTAGTTAATTTTCGTTTTCCTTTCTTGTCTACCTCCTCGGTTTTCAATCGTTATGCAGATTTCAGGGAGGATTCCACTGGAAACTGATATTGTCTTTGTATCTGGAACTGGTATAAATTCAAGAGTAGAAGAACGCATAAGCAATCTTGCAGGTGTCTTTTATTCTCCATAATAAAATTATTCTTAAATTAAGAAACTTTAACAGTGTTGAGGTTTTTGTCCTTACACATGAGCAATTATCATGCTTTATTATCTTTGATCTTAACATTTGATATTTAAAATCTTTAAATCTGTTTTTCCAGTTCTAGTTTCTTTTGGAATTAGATCCTGTAATATCATTTGCTGCTAATTAGATTTTTTCTTAAAAAAACTTCAATTTTTATTTCTGGGCCTTCCCTGACTTTACAGTGAGATTTTCTATTTCAAGACTTATATATTCCTTTGCTTTATTAATTTAGGTGTCTCATTGACCAATCAACTAAAAGCAAAACAAAGAGAATTTGATACCAAATTTGAGAATTGCTTTCAGCTTGCTGACAAGGTATTGATTTTTCTGAAGTAGTTTCATTGTTCTGCATGTTCTTTGGTTCTTCCCATTTTATTACTTATTCTTCAATCTCTATCATCATGCTCTTTCATAAGTTGTGTAGCTGTCACTTAGATATCCTTTCTAGTCACCTTAGGTCCTGTAGGAGAAGAAATATATTAATTGCTTATTTTTGTGTATTGGGTTATCAACGCCAGGAATTGGTTAGAATCTTTGGCCCTAATCAAAGCTGTTTTAATTTAAATTATTGAATCATATAGTACTTTTTTGTTGAGTTTGTTGAATAATGAGACTCATTGTGTCTCATGTCAGACATTTCTGATGCTTCCTTCCCCCAATGATTCCTAGAAATGACATTGTTCTACCTCATGTATCAATCTTGATAGTTTTCTTGGAGAAGGAATTCTTTCCAGCTGCTTAGCTTTTGGGCTATTATTTTAAAACTCAATAGACCAAACTATAATATCCTCCCTTATTTAGTATAAGTTTTATCGACATGGTGTCATGATATATAATTTTGGCAATTAAGAGTTCAGCAATGGTCAATAAGATGCCCTCTCCTCGGCACTTGAGGTCATATCAGTAGCCATTAAGAGCTATTTTTCTTTTCTTTCTGCAGTCTCTCATTTTGTCAGCAGTGGTGTTAATTTTGCTCTGCCAGTAAGATTCTGATGTACTATTGTGCTTGCAGCTTGATTCCAAATCCATTACTGTTGGCAAGGCTGCTATTGGAAACATGTTGGGTGGCATTGGCTATTTCTATGGCCAATCAAAAATTTCAGTTCCCAAAAATTCTAATGTGAGTGACTTGCAATTTTTTTATTTCTTTTTGTTCATGCAGTCTAATTGTCTTTTTTATGGACATTTTACTTGCTACTTGATCATTCTTGTCATCACAGTCCTTTGTGGCATAATTCCTGTTTACCTTTGTCCTAACTCTCTAATAATGCCCCAAGAACATAGTAGAGGTTATCGGCTATTGCTAGTTGACTTACTTCTCTGTTTAAGTTAACAATTTTGCAAGAGCCAGATATACAATAAACTTCAGGGAGTAAGGTTAAATTGGATTTTGAGAGCTCAATAAATGTATGTTTGCTGGGTTCCAAGTAACAACTTGTTGGCAGCAGTTTCTATGTCCAACCCAAAATGCATTCAGATGTTTCAGCAGTCATATCATATCTTTCTCTGCCAACAGTAAGATTAAGTTCAGTGTTATATGATATTCAATCATTTAGTTCATCTTACTTCAGGATCTCCTGTATATTTCTTATTTGAGTAATTGCAGGGGGTTTTATTCTCAAAGAGAAAGGAATAACAAAAACCAGGAAAATTGAGTGGTCAGATACTAGATTCTGCTGTATATGTGTTATGTGTCTATTTGTGTTCTCCTGCCATGCTCACCCCCCTTCCCCCCTGGGCCTTTTCTACTTTTTCAGTTTGCACTTAACTCAGAAAAAATTTCTAGAGCTTGTATTTATGATTAGCAGTCACTTGTTAATATTGTCTGACAAAGTCATACAGTGGGGCATATCTCTTGCAGGTTAAAAGTCATGATGATTTTCTTCTATATTGGCCAGCTGAGCTATACACAACTGTTCCAAGTCGACCTTTCTTTCCTAGGGGATTTCTCTGGGATGAAGGTTTTCATCAACTACTAATATGGTTAGTTGCACATTTTTGTAAGATAAATATCTTGCTCCATTTTTTAAAGTTTATTTCTGTAGTAAGCCACACAATCCAGAGTTGATTACCATGTATCATGCTTATCATCCCCGTGGCATGTCCCTGCTCATATGTCCACAAATGTTGAGCAGGCGTTGGGATCTTCGTATATGCTTGGATATTCTAGGACACTGGTTGGACCTGATAAATATTGATGGTTGGATTCCTCGTGAGCAAATTTTGGGTGCTGAAGCACTAAGGTAACTTGCAGCAAATTCAAAGTTCCAAGTTTTATCAGGTTATATAATTCTGAGGTTTTTTATGGTTTAATTGCAGTAAGGTTCCAGCGGAATTTGTTCTACAGCATCCAAGTAATGGAAATCCACCAACACTGTTTTTGGTTTTACGTGGTAAGTTGTTTTCAAATTAAATTATGTTGGGAGGGTGATTTAAGTCCATCAACTCATAGTACAGAGAAGGATTACTTCAGAGTCATGAAAAAGCTTTGGTCCTAGGCTCTCTTGCAGTGGTATGCTTTTCAGTGCAGTGCATCACTGGATAGTTATCTACCAACACTGGTTTAAGTACCTTCAAGTCATTTTTCTTAAAGTAAATGGGAGATATTTTAATCTAAATTCAACCAGTTATTTTCTAACCTTGGAGCAATTTTGACTGTTAGATGCATAATTCTCTTATTCCTGATAGAATGATTCTGCAAAGTACTCATATTAATATGATAAAGATTGTATCAGATGATTCAGATCTATGGTGTTAGATTGAGAAGTCAAAGTCTAGTGGTCTATGCTTTCCTTTGGGAATTTGACTACCATGCTTGGACATAGGCTGATAAAATAAATTTAGATTTAGTTCCACAGCAGAGATACAATCATTTGGATGAAGTGCAAGAAGATGAACATAGATAATAAGAATTTGATTTGTGAATATATGAATGTTTTCTGAAGAGTTGGAGATATATGATAGTATCTGGTGATCATACACGTGCAGGCAACAAAAAGGTGCATGGCCTAATGGACATGAAATCAGGCTATTACTTCATTTGTGTTTTCTAATTTGTCAGGAGTCTTAAATTTTTTGAATTGGTATGATGATTGACGGATATTGAGTAATTTGAAATTATAGTTCCCTTTTTTTGTACTCTGATATGCGCTATTTTCCCTGCATTAAGATTCCATCATACATGATACACGATGTGAAATGTAGTTATGAAATTCTCTTCCAGATCTGGTTAATGGGATAAAGAAGAACAAGTTCTCAGCCACTGAAAGCAATGAGATCATTTCCTTCCTACAGCAGGCTTTCATTCGGCTTGAAGCATGGTTCAAGTGGTTCAATACTACTCAGTCAGGTATATTACTAGTATTTTTTTTTTAGGCAGGGTGCTGTTGAAAGAATGTGTGTCAGCAGTGGTGAACCCCCACCTCCTCCTTCTCCCCCCCTTGGGTTTGGTTCGGGTTATGTGATAAATGTGGTTGAAGTTTATGGGGCACTAGAATCAAGTCTGTCACATTAGTTTATATATGTGCAATGGCATTATGATGTGACACTGAATATAAAGCGGGCAGAGTTGGCCAAACTTTACTGACATTCATACTCAGCATTTTCTTTACCCCCGTGTGATGTGTCACAGTTGTAGTCATAACTTTATAAAGCAACAAGGTCAGGGCAGGAGGATATTATTGACGTTGTACAATGTAGTTTAAATTCATACAGATATGAACAACTAAAATTCTTTTAAGTTTTTGTATTAAATTTGCTGGTAGAATGGCGATAATAAAGTATTAACATGTACAGAACAGCCATTGTGGCTGGGCTAAGGCTTGCTTGAGTTTGTTACTCAAGTAACTTTTTGGAAGCACATCCTTTGAACTGATTTTCTGTTCTGTCAAATGCCCTGGCCATGGATACATGAAGAAGGCATTTTGAATTATTGAGAACTTGAGGTAATGGGATTTAGCATTTTTAAACCCTCCCCCCTCCTGTTAATTCTGCTATTGATTTTATGATAACAGGAAAGGATATTGGTAGCTATTACTGGCATGGGAGAGACAAATCAACAATTCGTGAACTAAACCCAAAGGTTCTATGTTTCAGCATTTTGTAAAACATTTGACAGTCATATGTAAACAGAAACTTTTGCTTTCTTTTGAAGCCCTTAAACAATAGTGCATGATTTTATTAGCTTTCATATGATAGTTTTTTTTCTTTCAGAACATTCCATGGAAACAATGTTTCTGGTAAACTACATGGTTTTCTTAATGAGCTTGAGCCCTGGGGTCAAAGCAACAAAGTTTTGTCAGGGTAGGCTGCGGCTGTTTGGCCCATAATGTGTCAGAAACTTGGCTTGCAAAATCTTTTCCCTTGAACTGTTGGAAACCAAAAATCTTTTATGATGTTTGGATTTGGGGCTACGCATTGGATGTTTTAGGCACAGTTGGATTCTGACATTGTCTGATGCCTAAGGGCAATTGGAATCAATGGTTTTGGAGACAAGTCAGCTTATCCTAGCTTTATATGGTGCTTTGGTTTGCAGACATAGTTTACCTTTTTCATTTTGCATAAGTTTTATTTTGAAAGAAACAAAGCTTCTTTCTGAAGACATCTGTAGTAAATGGAAATGGTTTCTGCTTTCTCCAGACACTGTCATCTGGGCTAGATGATTATCCTCGTGCATCACACCCAAGTGAAGATGAACGCCACTTGGATCTTAGATGTTGGATGCTTCTTGCGGCAGATTGCTTGCATTCCATTGCAGAATTGATTGATAAGGAAAATGAACCTGGAAAGGTAGAAATGCATAATGAGGAAAAAGCATTCTCCGAGTTATAAGAAGTTACCTATTAATTAATAGATCTTGATAATGAATTGGTGCAGGAGTATGGTTCTACAGCTAAGCTGCTTTTAGACTTTGATCTTCTGAATCAGGTTTGTCTTTTGTCATCAGGTTATCTGAATTGTTTTCTTATTACTTTTTGATGCTTTTAACGGGTGATACCTGATTCATTAAAAAAAATTCTTTATAGTAATGTTATTTTACACAGATTCCATTTTCTTTTTCATCCCATCCTCTCTGCGAAGAGCACAATATAGAAGTGTCTTAGAATTTTTTCAATGTACAAGCAGTTCTAATTATTGCTCTTAAAATTCTGCTTTTTCGATGTCTCACTGGTCTTGATGTAACCAGATGCACTTAGACCATGCTTCAGGAGCTTATTTTGACTTTGGAAATCATACAGAAAAGGTATGCTGCTTGTATATTGGTTTTTTACATAAAATATATAATCTAGTAATTTATTGACTAGTGAATCATTCATGTTAGACCTGTTCTCCATTTTATCTGGCAATATATGCTGATGAGACACAGATTTTTTTTTTTAATTATGCAATTTTACTGCTGAATGCCAATTGAAAACAACTTTGGACTTTTATGAATACAATAAGATAAAAATAAAAGTAACCAAAAAATAGAACCCCCAGAAGCATTATATCTGGACTTAGGGATATTCGGGTGCTCTCAATATAGAAAACAGGACAGAACTCCTAATAAAAGAAAAACTCCTAGCTCCCAACATTAGACATAAAGCTGTCCAAACTGTTACAAGCTTGAGAATGCAGTCCGAATCATGACAACTTTATTCATCCATGCACAGCATCCTTGACTACTCAGTCCAAGCCGTACTAGTGTAATAATGCTGTCCAAAGAGTGTGTCTGAACCTAGTATTCCTCACCAGCTCAAATTGCTGCAGCAATCAAACAAACCTTATAGCTGTGTGAAAGCATATCCAAGCAGCTCACTTATATAATGCACATGCTAACTAAGCAAACAATTATACTTTGGGCGTTGAAATTTTCTGGGCTGTTCCGTGCCTGTTTTCATAACTGGAGTGTCAACTTTCTGATTCAATATGCTAAAATGCCCCAACGTTATAATGTGAAAATTGATTTTGTTCAGTTAAGTAGGTTGTCATGCCATTGGCTTAGATCTAGGAGTCTGAACTTTATTTTACCTTTTTTCCAAATTTTTTCATTAAAAGTAGCTTTCTGCTGTTAATTATTATAGGTCCGTTTAAGTTGGAAAGAAGTGACCGTAGGAAATGCTCATGCAAATCGAGAGCTTGTTCGGGAGGTATTAGAAAGGCCAGAGCTGAAATTGGTTCCTCATGTTGGTTATGTCAGCCTTTTCCCATTTATGACCAGAATTATTCCACCTGTAAGTTTCCTAGATGATCTCATGACCAAATTCATATATTATCAGCTCTGTGGTGCTTTTGCTATGTTGTCTTTGTAAACAGTTTGAAGCTCTTTTTACCTTTTTTACTTTTTATTCATCATTATAGATTTCTCATTTTATGCTTTTTTTTAATAGAATTCTCATATTATACTTTGTACAGGAATCATGGATTCTTGAAAAGCAGCTAGACCTCATTTCAAACCAGAGCATCTTATGGACTAATTATGGACTCTGTTCACTTGCCAAAACCAGGTAATCCTGAACAATATATTGGTTATTCTGTTCAGCTTAAAGCTATGATTTACCTTTTTTTTTTTTGAAAGGCAGTTATGATTTACTTGATCTTCTTGTTTTATTTGCTTTAATGAATCCAAGTGTCTTCTTGCATGTCTTCTTCTATGCCGTAGCTCCTTGTACATGAAACACAACACAGAGCATGACCCACCTTATTGGAGAGGTCCAATTTGGATGAACATGAACTTCATGATTCTTTCTTCACTTCGGCATTACTCATTGGGTAAATGATCTTGACCTCTCACACCCCTCCTTTCTTCCCTCTTCTTTCTAAAACCACCACCAAATTGAGAACAGGAAAAAAGAAAATGAAACATTAAAAAGGAAGAAAGTTAATACTTTTCCCTTGTCTTCTGATGCCTCTGGTTCTGCTGATCTACTGAGTAATTTTCTGCAGAGAAAGGGCCGTACAGAGACAAAGCCAGAGCCATTTGTGATGAGTTGAGACACAATTTGATAAGGTACAAATCACATCCTGTCCACCTTAGGTCTATTGTTACGCTCAGCCGTTTCTCAAGTCCAATTCAAATACTTTTGCTACAATGTTGCAGAAATGTTGTTCAAAACTATCACAAGACTGGGTTTTTGTGGGAACAATATGATCAGAAGCAGGGAAAGGGAAAAGGTGCACGTGTATTTACTGGTTGGACATCACTTCTGCTATTAATCATGGCAGAAGCTTACAATGAAATGTAAGACATTTTGATAAAAATCTTTTTTTTTTTTGTTTTTGTGTAGAGCATAGTAGTAATTTTAAACCGCAGGTAAGTCCTCCTATAATGCGTTTGTACATCACGGATATGGTCATATGTAGGTATATGATATGAAGCCTTATTAACCCTACCCATTGTAAGCTTGCATGCTATTCATCCAGAGTATTTGCTAGGGCTTTTTAGCCCATGGCTTATATGGGAGCCAAGTTCCCTAAAACTTTATATATATATTTTTAACTATGCGTTATCTTTAATATGATTCAGTTTACTTTCTTCGAAACTGACTTAAGTTTAAATTGGTTCCGAGTTCCTAGAGGATTCGACCAACTTGAAGTAAATACAGAAGGGTAAAACTAGCTAAGCATTCTTTTCAATAGAAACATTAGAGGTTGAAATGGGCCTGCCTCAGGTCGCCTTAGAGAGCTAGGCCCAGACCCATCCAAACGTAGGAATTTTATATTTAAATATTAAAATTATATTTTAGATGTTATTTTATTAATAGAATAATAATTTGGAGTCAATATTGAACCCTTCAACCGCCCAAGCATAAACACCCTGGACGCTAATTTCTTGGAATAAAAATAGACATTCGAGGGGAAGGGGATAGATATCTTCTCCAATCAGGTTATCAACTAATAGGTAATAAACTCAAGTCAGAGTTAAGTATACTTCATCAAGACCGACCAAAGAAATTGGTGTGGCTGATATGAACCAACTCATACAAGTCGTTAACACTATTACGATGTGCTCCCAGAGCTAGAAGTGAAAAACATCTAACCCCAACTCCGGAGTCCAGCTCCTTGATCCTCTACTGGTGGAAGTTCCTATTTGTATAGGATCAATATGGAAGTTCCTAGAACTCCCAAGATCATATAATTGATCATTACACTCTTGTATCACTGATGAACATTGGTGAGAAAATGTGAAAACAGCAATCTTTGAATTCCTATCTAATCCAACTATAAAACTTGAAAACATCAAAGAATCATCAGAGATTTATCGTCATTCTAGCTCACATCTTCTGTCATATCTGTGTCTTCAGCCATTATTATCTCCATATCCCTGATATCTCGCTTCAACACATTGCCAAGCCTTGCTATGGCCTCTGTCTGCTGTTGTAATACCTGTTCCCCAAAAAAGATCATTCATCATCATTCAAACTGCAGATTTATGTATTGGTATAAAGAAAGCCAACATGCAAAAATCTTGAACGATTGGTGCAAATCCAACAGCAGATTCTGTAAACAATTACTTGAACATAAATTATGGTTGTTAGTATAATCTATATTGTCATATCAAAATAAAATAATGATAGTGATGATAGGTTACTATCTTTCCAAATCAACTATCATAGATGTGCTTGTAATAAAAATTGTTTCAATATTTATAATGCAAGAAAGCTTAAAATTGCTAAATCTTACCTCCTGCATATCAGCAAGACTTTGCTCATGGATTTTAGTTGATCCTGTAAGATAAAGAGAACCTCCAGCACCGATAGCATTTGCTTGAACACGAGACACGATGAGCAAGTTTTCAACCCTCCTAGAAAGTTCTGCCCCAGATCCTTTCAACTGTGATTTCATCTGCTAGTCAGTACAAGCTCTAGATGACAGCATAGCAAACACAAAATAAGAGGATCAGAGGAAAGGAAGACTAGCCTGTCTAGTTATTGCAGCCAACTTCTCAGCCAATTCAACTTCCCCTTTCATTAAAGGCAACCGGCAACCCTTACCCTCCAATGCTTCCACTATTCTCATCATCTTTAGGCCACCATACAACAATAAAAATAAAAATAAGTACACCCAAAAGTTAATGGTTAATGCCATGCCCAGACTGACACACACACCTGAGTCAGTTGTAATTAGCAGCCTTGAATCAAGCAGATTCTATTTTCCTTCTTTTTATTTATGTATTTATTTATTTTGTTGGGTTCTGTGATGGGGCCAGAGTATCGGAAAATCAGAAAACATGAAGAATGGATGTTCAGCTCAACAAAATTATGCTTCTGACAACTGCCTATGTTCAAGCCAATCATTTCTAACTGATACTAAAATATATAACATAATTTATTCCAACCTTTAAGAGGCGCCTCTGAAGGCTTTGCTCCTTCTGTCTCATTCTCTGGATCCATGGAAGAGTTTCAGCTTGAAAATGCCTTTGGAGCTGCAATAGGAAAAGAATGTGAAAAACATACTTTAAACAATGATGCACAGAGGTTAATGAAGGAGAATACATTACCATTTTTACATTGCTCCGCGTCATTCGCAATCTCTCAGCATCTGAAAGGATGACTTCATCTTGTAGCTGCCATCAACACAGCAATACAAAAAGTCAAGAGTTCAGCCAACAGAGGCCACTCACAAAAAACAAGGAATGAAAAGCGAAAATGCAGTCATAAGAAAGACCAAGCCTGGTGTATGTTTAGGTACTCGTAAAACTTCAAAAGTAAGAAATCAAATGTACATTTGACCACATTCACCACCTTTTCTTCCAAATGCTACCAACAAAAATAATAACACACTAACTACAATGTCCTGCCAGAGAAGTAAGAGCTCTACTTTCTAATTTCCTTGCATATAAATCTACTTAATTTTGTTCTTATTGAGTATCTTTCAAGGTTCCATGCTGTTTCTAAAATCCAAAGGTACAAACAACGAAATTCCATCAGTTTGGCCATGCAAGGAGACAGCTGTACAAGATATTCTTCTCTTTGATTAGTTATATCAGGAAAAGTTCCAGCTGAATAGGCATCATCATAGTACCAGTGTCAAAATCTTATATCAATGCACACAATTGCTGTTACCATCCCTTGCTAATGAAGATAGTCTAGACCATAACAATTCAAAGTAACAAATTAATGAAGAAAAATCACTCTCTGCATCTCAAACTACAACAAATAATTACCTTCAACCGCTGTGAAAGATCCTTAAAACCCTGAACAAGCTGAGGCCAGAGTCTTTCTCTCTCAGTACTCTCCATACCCTCCAGTTTCGCCATAGCTTCCGCCCACATGATCTACAATGTAAACCAGCATCCAACCTTAGAGGAACTCGATAAACCCAACCAAAAAAGAAGAGAAAATTAGTGGTAAAAACCAACAATTGCAGAAGGAAATGCTAATAAACTTACATCTGATACACCGGCCGGCTTACCCCTGAATTGCACGTCTATTACACTAAACAACAAATGCTGCATAAGATTTAATTTAACCATCAATAGATCATGGGAACCACATAAAACCCTAAATGCTTTATTCAGTTGCATTGAAGTGAAAAAAGAAATCAGCAAAAATAATGCTTTGATATACACATTCAAACCATCATACAACCAAAGGAAACAATAATAATGAGGCTTCAGAATAACAAAATTACAACTGTTCTTCCTCTCAATTTGAATTAAAAACTATTAAAAATTTGAATTAAGCATTGGAAGAAAGCAAACCTTGAAAGCATACTTTGGGTTCCCAGGCTCCTCCTTGTAAGCATCCACAATGGCCTAACAATCAAACATGACAATCAATTATACTATAACTGAAAGTTACCTGAAGTTAGGGTTTAAATTTATATATATAAGAGAGAGAGAGAGAGAGTACTTGAATATCACGATCAGCGAGAGAGAAAGGGAGAGGAGCGACAGGAGCCATTTGGGTTGTCAATTGAGCATTGTGGAGAGGAGTGGATGACGGAGTCTGGAATCCGAAACCACCAGAAGGTGCTGCTACGGCTGCAGTTGGCTGTTGTTGTTGAAACAACGGAGTCTGTTGCGGCTGTTGTTGCTGCTGCGTTTGAGAAGAGAACGGAGAGGAGAAAAGAGAGGAGCCGCCAAAGCCTGTAGCGAAAGATGGCGTTGAAGGAGTCCCAAACGCCGGCGTCGAGGACGGAGTACCAAAACCCGGAGTCGAAGACGGAGTTCCAAACGCCGTCGTGGAAGAGGGAGTGCCGAAGGCAGGAGTGGAAGAGGGAGTGCCAAACGAGGGCGTTGAAGAAGGAGCGCCGAAGGCGGAAGTGGAAGCTTGAGCTCCGAACATTTTTGATGGTTTTGATTGTTGAGTCTGTGGAGAGGGAGGTAGGGGATTTGGTGTTGTTTTTATGGTGAAGGCGCCATTAGAGTTAAAGGGTGTTTGGCTGGGGACTGACGGACGCCTCTATTGCTGCCTGCTGCTGGGAGTCTGACACTCATCAGTCATCGATCGATAAAGTGAAGGGCGGTATCTGGATGCAAACGTAAAAAAAGGTTCAGGTTCGGCTCAGACGAACGTTTTGAACCTGAAATGCCAACCCCAGCGGTCGTTTTTGCTAGAAAAAGCTTGCCTATTCTATTCTTCTTTATCATGATTTTTGCTTGTTAGTAAACCTAGGAATGAGAGACACAAAAAAATCAATAGTATTTATTCACCATCTAATTTTTGTAAATGATTCAATTCTACGGTAAAATATGACATATTATTAAAGGAAATTAGTAATAATAGGGTGAAATATCCTTATCGTTTTTAAATTTTAATCATAATTCTATACGGGTCAATATTATCTGTACCAAAATAATATAAATGAAATACACAAGTCTAATTGTTAATCAACCCTTAATATTTTCATTAGTATGATGACTTGGTAATATTTCTCGGATAATTTTTTTATTAATTTTAAAAATTAACAAACTATATGAATTATAATTTTTTATTTTTAAATTTTTTTTCACTCCTATTCAAAAAAAAATCTCCCTACCTTTCCTTTCTCCAATTTGCCACCTCATGGTCGAAAGGGAGCCTAAGGGAGTGCCAGCCAGCCAGAGGGGAGCATGCTCCCTTTCCCTCAAGGGTGTGTCGACCAACAACAGAAGAGCACGACCCTAGATTGCACTTCTTTGAGGTTAGTGCTCTTTTTGGGGCCATGCTCCCCGTTAAGGAGATTTTGTCAGATCTAGCATTCCTTGGCCAAATCCTATAACAGGGTGGCCGCCAGCATAAGGAAGTGCAGCTAGTCGGCTTGAAAGAAAAGAAAATAGTAAAAAAGAAAAGAAAAAGAAGAGCGGTATATTAAACATTTTAACGTTTATCATATTAATGTAATTTACATGTTTGGAGCAGATTGTTTATTTCAAATATTAATTGACTTGTATGGAATTATAATTAAAACTTAGGAGGTCGGGATATTTTATCTTTAATAATATTATTAGGTGTTAGGTGCCTTACAATGTAATGTGATTGCTAAGAAAAAAACATTACAGTGCTTTGTATATATGAGAAAGTACTTATTCAAATATTGAGAAAATAATATTGCAATGTTAGATTTACGAGCCATTTATTGAGAATGTGATATTAATTTTCAAATTTACTTTTATGTATGAAAATGCAAATTTAATATACTTATTTTTTTAATGCAAATTTGTATATGATATCATCCCTTCAATAAATCTAGCTATTCATACTCTTTAGTAAATTTTTTAATAAAAAAATATTTCTTTCTAATAAAATAATAAATTTAATAATATAAGATATTAAAAAACTGACATGGAACTTTTTTTAATTATGAAAAATTAAAAATTATGTTTTTCCTTTCCCTTGTTTTTTTCTAAATCTCTCGTTTTTCTTTTTCTTTCTCATCTTTCTCTCATTTTCTCTATCTTAAAGTTTCTCTCCATTTTTCTCTCTTTAACTTGCTTTCTTTTTTGTCTTATAGTGTACAATGCTAGATTAGCGTCAGAAGGCTAGATCCATCACCTCCCCTTATTTACCTTTTCTTTTTCTCTTCCTTTCTCTTCTCTTTGTCTCTTTCACACATCTTTCCTTTCTTTCTCCCTTTTCGAATATCCCTCCATACCACTTTTTTATGTTGGTGTAAATAGGGTTTATTTGGAATTCAAAGGAACCAACAAAATTGACTCCAAGGCATGTTTTTGTATATGCTATCTTTAAGACTTATTTTGCCTTCATCACTCAGTATGCAAAAAGAGAATTATGTAAATAGTCTTAGAGATACAATAAAACCAACATCTAACTTCGTCGTGCACTTATGAGAGTAGACCATGTTAACTTTACTTTTAATCCAATTTTGAAATGACAAATTAAATGACAAAAATCGCGAGTGAGAAGTTTTAAAAACTCCATAAAAATCGTTTGAACTTTCACATATAAATGGCGAAGGTTTCATTCAAGAAAAGGCTTAAAAAGCTTTCAAAATTGGACTTACATATGGTTAGTATCGAGACTCCTATTTAAAGTCTTGATACCTCACTTACAAAAATCAATAACATATCTTATGGGGTATGGAGACCTTGTCAAATAAAAAGCAAAATGGGAAATGCTTTAAGGCAAGTGTCAAGAATCCTTATTCAAGTATCAAGACTTAGCCAACTTGAGAGCAAAACTTTGAAACAAGGGACTAAGGTATCGAGACATGTGACCAAGGTATCAACACCTAGAGAACATAAGAGGAAAATTCAAGTGCAAGAGGTCCAAGTATTAAGACGAGTGCCAAGGGTATCAAGACATCCTGAAATAGAAGCATTTTGGCCTTTCAAGGTATCAAGACCACCAACGGAGGTATTGAAACCTTATTCAAAGTTAGGAAGTCTACTTGTAAAAAGTATTGAGACCTCCACCACTAGTCTCAATACACAGTGAAGCCAAGAAAGATGTATAGAGACCTTAAGCCAAGTATCGGGACCTTAAGATAGAATGTGGGAGAAAAACAAGTCCTACTGCTAGTTTTTGCATTTAATGCTCCATTACAACTCCAAATGTCTCCAAACATATGAATTGGAGTTTCTTATTCATTTTGAAGGTTGAAAAGTTTGAGATAATCATTCCAAAAGGAGAGAACAACACTAAACACTCAAAATCAGTAATTTATTCTTTTAAGCATTCATGAAGTCTTAAATACTTTTGATTATTTGTACCAACTTAGAAAAGCTAGTAATTGCCTTGCATTGCTCTATTACTTCTTTTCTAGGATTGGTTTCAGTGTCACTTGGTAAAGTTCCTTGAGGCCAATTGTTGATGGCATTAGCAAGCTGACTTATTTGTGTCAAGATTTCAAATGGATGCTGCTTAACTTTAGATGATTGCATCATTCTTTGTCATGCATTGCATGAACATTTCTTCAACAAATGGTTTCTTCTCATGCATAGGAGCTTTAGCTTATGATGGAAATCTAAGTGGAAAAGTTAGCTTTGTTGAAGATGAAGGTCTTTGAGTGTTGCTCTATGAGAAATTAGGGTGATTCCTCCAAGCAGGATTAAAATTGTTAGAATAGGGATTATTCTACTACACATTGTAATTCCCAACATATTGCACTGACTCACTATTAGTAGGAGAATGATTACTGGCAAGCCCTTCCCCACTTAGTTCACATGTTACAAATGAGCTCTAAATAGCATGAACACCTATAATGTCAAATTTCTTAGACAAAGTAGCTATTTGTGTAGTTAAAATAATAGTTGCATCTAGCTTATGAACACTTGCAACTTTCTTTGGCGCCAATCTCCCAAGTGGCCATTGATAGTTATTCGAAGCCATTTTTTTCTAACAAATCATATGCCTCATCTATAGATTTTCCCACTAGTGATCCACTTGCTATAGTATCAATAATGGTTCTGATTAGACTTAACAATCCATTGTAGAAAGTCTATACCTACAGCCATTTAGTAACTCATGGTGAAGACATCTTCTAAGCAAATCCTTGTATCTCTCCCAAGCTTCATACAATGATTTTGAATCAAATTGCACAAAATATGTGATGTCATTTCGCATCTTCATTGTTTCAGTTGGTGGAAAGAACTTAGCTAAAAATTTCTGAGTCAAATCATCCTAAGTAAAGATAGAACCAGTTAGAAAACAATTCAACCAAACCTTTGCCTTGCCTCGTAGAGAAAAAAAGAGAGCCTTAATCTAATTGCATCTTTTAAGACCTTATTATGCTTAAAAGTATCGCAAATCTCTAAACAAATTTGTAATATGAGCATTTAGATCATCATTATGTAACTCGTCAAAGTGCACTAAAGTTTGAATCATTAGAACAATTTTGGGCTTAATCTCAAAGTTATTAGCTTGAATAGTAGGTCTTTTGATGTAGAGTGAAGGCTTGCATGAAGGGAATAGCATATTCTAGCAAAGACTTGTCCTTTTTTTCTTCAACCATTGTCTAGTTGTGAGTTGAAGCTTGTAAATTCTCCCTTTAAGGTCATTAAAAAGTTTACTTGATTTTTGAATCAAATGGAACAATTTCCAAATTTCTAACTATTTTCATACAACAACCATGAACACTTGAAAATAAAGAAAAAGAAAGTTTGAATTAAGACTAAAATTGCTCAGTATTTATATTAACAAAAATTAGTAAAGCAATCCTTGACAACGATGTCAAAAAACTTATTATTGAATTTATCATGCAAATCCACGTATCGCTAACAAGTAATATAATAAAGAGTACAATATTGTTCCCACGAGGATTTATTACCAAAATTTTGCTAAGTATTAAAATTGACATAATTTAATATTATCCAAACACATAACTTAAATTTGAGGAAAAATATAAAAAAAAACTAGCAAGAAGAATGACAATCAAATTTTAAGAAATCAATCAAGAAAAGCCTAGAATCACAATCTTCCCTCAACATTTCATTTGAATCTCTTCTACTCTCTCTGAACTTACTAGATGAGTCAATTTGTTAATCTAGAGTTTTAATTTATTTAAAAGTCTATTCCAATGTTCTTATAAAAATATCTTTCTCAATCAATTAACTATATTCATATGTTGATTGAATTAAAGAAAGACTCATTAAGTTTAGACTCAAATATGGTTACATATGACATGTAAGTATATTCCTAACTTACACACGAAACAAATCAATCAATCAACTAATTGAATTTGAACATATGCTATTCATCCAAGGCTTACATTAAACTCTTTTTTCAAGTTGTATTTAGGTTACCCTATCAATCTAATTGATGGCCAATCAATCGGATGCATTACGCGTAGGATTGAAATAAACAACTCAAATACTATCAATCATAAGAAAGAGAATATTAAAAATTCAAACTACATGTTATGTTTAATTGCAATTCTAGATAAACAAATTTAGCTCATCCCCAACATTGAAAACATAATCCAAAGAAGTTTAACCATTAATAACAATATAAGAAAAATTAAGAAGAAACAAAGAAGAAAAGAAAACTAGAGATCTTTCGGATCTTCAATCTTCCAAATTTTTTTTGCCTTCTTGCTTGCTTGACAGCTACTTTTTCTTCAGAAAAAACCTAACTTAAACATGTCTTTTATTTTCTTTAAACATGCCTTTAAATAGCCTCCAGAAAACCTTACTTTGGATCAAATTCGAAAGAGGTTTTGAAAAGATATTGTGTTGAGGTTGCAACCTTCATTTTCTAGCACCATAGTGCCCTAGTCTCGGATAACTAGCATCGCGACCTTTCTTTTATTGCACCATGGTGCTCCATTTGTTGCCCAATAAATGAATGCTCACTTCCTCTTGGTGCCACAACACCCATTCTTCCATGGTCACGGCTTCTATGTTGTTATTTTTTGGCTTGGCTCTTTTCTTCATCGTTGTGACACCTTTCGATCGTGCACTTTCAAGAAGAAACAAAACCATGTTACTCACATAAGAAAATGAACTTAATTAACCTAAAACTTAACCAAAATTACCAAACTCAAACTCTTAAAAACATTAAACTAAACTTAAAAGAAACAAGTAAAAGTGAAAATTTTAAATCTAAACTTAAGGATTTAGCTAATTTTTATGCTTAATGTAACAAAATAACTCTATTTCATAGAGTTATCAAAGATTTAGTGTCTAGGCCTAATGATTATCCTAATGTTGGCAGTAAATGGGTTTTTAGAAATATAATGGATGAAAATGGTATTATCACTAGAAACAAGGTTAAGTTAGTTGGCAAAAGTTATAGTCAAGAAGAAGGGATAGATTATGACGAAACTTATGCACTAGTAACAAGAGTAGAGGCAATCAAAATACTTTAGCCTTTGCATGCTTTATGGATTTCAAACTCTTTCAAATGGATGTGAAAAGTTCATTTTTAAATAGAGCTATAAATGAAGAGGTGTTATAGAATAACCACCCAGTTTTGAAAGTTCAACCTTTGCAAACCATGTTTTTAGATTAAAGAAAGCCTTGTGCAGTTTAACACAAGCTCTTAGAGCTTGGTATGAGACATTGTCAAAATTTTTAATTAACAAAGGTTTTCAAAGAGGAAAGGTTAATAAAACACTTTTCATAAAAAGTAATAAGAAAGATATTTTGATTGTGCAAGTAAATGTTGATGATACTATCTTTGGTTCCATTAATGAAATTCTTTGTTAAGAATTTGCTAATGTAATGCAAGGTGAATTTGAGATGAGCATGATGGGTGAGTTAAATTTCTTTTTGGGCTTTCAAATAAAGCAAAGGAAAGAGGGAACCTTCATCAATAAAGCTAAGTATACTAAGGATACGCTTAAAAAGTTTAGAATGGAGGATGCTAATCCTTATTCTAGTCCAATGAGCACCTCTATAAAACTTTACAAAGACAAAGAAGGTAAATCTATTGACTCTAAACTCTATAGATCCATGATAGGTTCTTAGCTTTATCTTACTGTAAATAGATCAAACATAAGTTTTAGTGTGAGATTGTGTGCTCGATTTTGATCATCCCCTAGGGAATCGCAAATAGGCATTGTTAAGAGTATCTTTAGACATTTAAAAGATACACCAAACTTAGGATTATGGTATCCAAAGAGATCTTTAGATATTTAAAAGATACACCAAACTTAGGATTATGGTATCCAAAGAGTTCTACATTTGATCTTTATTCTTATTTAGATGCCAATTTTGATGAATTTAAGATAGATAGGAAAAGCACATCCAATACTTGTTAATTTTTAGGAAGTATGTTTATCTCTTAGTTCTCTAAGAAACAAAATTGTGTAACACAATCTACAACCAAAGCTAAATATGTTGCTATCAGTAGTTATTATGCTAAACTTTTATGGATGAAACAACAATTAGAGGACTATAAACTTATAACGAAATATATTCTCATAAAGTATTGCAATACTAGTGCCATTAAGACTCGTGCAATCTAGCTTCTAAGGTATGGGTTTAGCTTGTTAATGAAAGATTTGAGCTTAAATATTTGGATTGCTATAATTTGATTAATTGTAGAAAAGTTAGCATTTTTTGAAAGCTAAGATTTAATTAATAATTGGATGTTTTGATGTGTTTTAAGGAGGAAACGAAGTAATTGGACACGTTGGTAAGCTAGAGAATGATTGGAGGCTAAAGTTGAGCTCAGTGGTGGGATTAACTCTAATTTGTCACTGTGAGTGGGTTTAAACTAAAATGCACGTGATGCATGATGCCTTGATGAAGGCGCTACCATGGTATTAGAATGTGTGTATGTATATATATATATATATATGTGTGTGTGTGTGTGTGTGTGTGTGTATGATTACTTAGATGTAAGTGCCTAGGCTAGAAAACCAAACTATGGAATGGGTGTTTGTGTGCTGTTATGTAAGCCACACGGGTGGCCTATGTTGTGTGTGCCTAGGCTAGTATGTCTAAAGGCTATAATGAACTTTAGGAGTAGATTTCCCTAAGCAAAGGTTATGTTGAGAGAAATTGATCTAATGATGCCTTAGAGATTCAAAGGCACTTAGAATTTAATCGAGCTTAAAGACGATTGAACCTCGATAAATGTGAATTGAGATTCGATAAGGAACAATGCGAATGATAAAGGCATGATGGCCTTATTTGTGGATTTGTGTTTCTATTAGGAATGAATTCTAGACGTTGATCTGATTTGTAAAGGAGTGGAGTTCCAATCCCCCTGTGACTATGTGTGTGCGAACAGGGATGGTGGTAAGTAGAGACGGTGGTATTAGTCTCGCTTGTGATTCTCGCTTGCAATGCTTTGATGCTACCTGTCTGAGAGTACTCCAAGTGATGCTGATGTCAAAAGATTACTTTGGTCGATGATTTGATTCTTCATCAACTGCTCTAGCACTAAGATTTATTCTCCATCCGTTGCTTTAGCATACGCGTGATCTGTTTCTCTGCTAGCTACTTTGCCTTAAGTATGATTTGATTCTACGCCAATTGAGCCTCGAGCGTGATTTGACTATGTCCAAGAAAAGACCACTTCTTGATTTGATTTGTATATGATGTGAGATAGCCATAGAGAGGCTTAGATAAATATGATATGAATATGACTAGATACTTTGGTGACTAGAGTGTGCCGTAGAGAATGATTTGAATAACTTTTGTGAAAGGTATGTCTAATGATATATATATATATAATATGATTGATAACTCTATAATATAGAGTTATTTGGGCTTAATTTTGATAATAAATTAGCGTCATTCTTATAGTAATGTATAAAAAGTAGTAGATTTTATTTAATTATTTTAAATTAGTTATTTTAGGTGAGTCAATCTAATCATGGTTAATTTTATGCTTAATTTGGTGTTAATGTGGATAAGATAAGCTATTATTGATTTATTTGTGCTTTTGTAGGTGTTTGAAAGAAGAATTTTTGTGAAAAGAGGAAAGCAATTTTAAGATGTAGACTTCCACTGCATATATTTCAGTATTTTGGCCATAACTCTTTCTATAGAGCTCTAAATGAAGAGATTCTAAACCTTGGAAAGATAAGAGAAAAAGCTACAAATTTTATATTTACTACTTTACCCAGTTCGACCTAAAACATAGTAAAATATCTTGTCAAAGTTAATATGCCGTAGCAATCTTAGAGCAATTACGATTTCTATTAATTATTTGGGTAAGGCTGTGACGTACATAATCTGATGAGGAAATCCTAGCTAAAATTGACATTTTTCTTCACTCAACTTGACCTAACTTCAAAGCCTATAAAAACAACCTTTCAAAGGATTAAAAAAGAGAACGGAGAAACACTAGATTAACAGTTGAGAGTCAAGCCACAAGAGTCATTGAAGCTAAAAAGAATTTGAAGGATTCAAGGAGATTAGGAGATCAAGTATACAACTCTTGAGTTTTTCTATCTTTTCTTTTGTTCTTTTATTTTCTTGGTTTTGTTCCTATTGTTTAAACTTTGTTCAATGATGATATGTGACTTGATGGGGAACTAAATTGTTTATCTAAGACTATGATTGAACTCAATATGTAGTCTGAATTATTTATCTTTCTTTTGATTATGTTTGGTAGATTTAGCTTGTTTATTTTATTTTATTCTTAATACTTCTAATTGCCTGATCACTAACTAGATTGAATTGGAAACCTAAGTTAAACATTGATGAAGGAGATTTAGGTAGACCTTGAATCGAATAACATATGATTCAATGCACTTAGTTGAGTAGGTGGTTTGATTTGAATATAGGGTAGATATATACCTATAAACTATACGTAGCTAGGATTAGAGCACAAACTCAATGGATCTTTCGTCAATTTAATTTGCATAAACATATAAAAAATTAATTAAGAGAGGTATTTTTATAAGAAACTCGACAGAGACTTATAAATAATTTAGGACTCTAGGTTAGCAACTTAATCCATTAAACTAAGTTAAGAGAGAGAAATAGATAATATTTAGATGAAGTATTGAGGGATATCATAATCTTAGGTCTATTAATCACTAAAAGTAAAATTTGTTGCTATATTAGTTTTAGCTTTTGGTTTATTAATTTAAATTTTCCTTTCAAATTCTAATTATTTAGATAAAATTAAGGTGTGTTAATTTTAGTAGTTAACAATAAGGATAAATTCAATTCTCTGTGGGATCAACACTCTACTCATCTCTATATTATCTTTGTGATACGTGCACTTGCGTGAGTAGAAAATTGAACAACAATGACTTTTGGAGACATTAAGGATAATGATATGTTCTTATATTGGAGATTTAGGGATAATGATATGTCCTATACTGGGAGATGTTTATTGGATTATATGGTTGCACTGAGAGTGCAATATTTTTATATATAATTATATATGATTTTGTTTATTTGCACCACTCACTGAATATTATAGTACTCACCCATTTGTGTGCCATGTGCAGATAACAGGTCACAGAGCTTTGTGGTAAAGGTCACCATGCAACAGATTGATTTTGGCATACGGTAGATCTTCGTTTGATGTTTTCACTTTGCTGAGTTTGTTACAAGCTTCCGCATAAGGTTGGCTGTGGTTATGTATGTAGGCATGTTGTACCAAATGAACTTATGTAAGGGTTGTTATATACGAACTTAACTTGGATGGCCAACGTATGGCCCTATAAGTATTTGTATGAATTATATGCTAAGGATAATGTAATATATTTGGTTTTATTGTGAACATTTAATTATGGAATCTCTTGGCTTTATGTTATATGATTTTGAACTTTGAGGCTTGCTCGGCTTTAGTGAGCTTACCTATTGGGCGCGTGCTTTAGTCACGGACCCCCGACTTTGGGTTATGATGGGTATATTATTTGTGTCATTTGGATATGTATGTTGAGAGAATTTAGTAAACAAAATTAAGGACTTAATTGAAAAACAAATAAAAAGGTTAAAGATGAATTACGAACCCGAAGTCTAATCCATTCTCATCTTGACACGTGCATCACACCTTAAATTCTGAATGGTGCATCAACCACCATGGTTGACTCCCTTGAGAAGACCGTAGTAGCTTTATTCTTGTTTTGAAATAATAAAATTGATTGAATTGAATATCCTTTGAAAAAAAAATGAAAGATGTTTTGAATATGAAGAAAAACTTCATAAATGTTTTGAAGTTGATCTTAAAGAGAGATGAATGGAATATGCTTTGAAAATGTTGATGAACTTAAAGATATGCTTTTAATTATGATCAAGGAGCTTTAAAAGGTTATGTACAAAGAAACTATTTTTCAAAGAACTCAAACTCAAAGTTCCAGCCTAAGGATCAAATTCTCAAATGTAAATACTTGATTCTTAAATGAGAAGAAAGCAAATTTATTTCTTTACCACAAGAAGGATCAATTCTGAAGATGGAAAAAGTTAGTTCTTAAGCAAACATAAATAGTGAAGAATCAATTTTGGGAAAAGAAGAAGTTAGTTCTTGGAAGATAAAAGCTTCAAGAATTGAGAAAAACTGACACCTCAGAGAGTAAGAATTGATTTTAAGAAAACAAAATGAAGAAGGTAGAGATGTGAAGAACAAAACATTGATTCTCCAAGAAGCAGAAGTCAGTTCTAAGTGAAGGATGAGCCAAAGAGCACAAGTTTGAAGATAAAAAAATCATTTCTACATGGTAAACATATTGGTTCTTGAAGCACTAAAAGCAAGATTCAGAAACTTGCTGACCAAGAAGGAGTTGGAACAATTGGATATGACTGGAGTGTCAAAAAGCAAGCTTAAATTTAATTTTGCCACTAGAACATAAGAAAGAACTGACACCTTGAGGCAAAAGAATCGATTCCCCAAAAGTGCAAAGGTGTCACCTTTGAACCCAATTATAGAAAAATTGATATCTTAGAATGAAAGAATCGATTCTCTAGAGACAGAAAGCTTCAAATTTTAAGAACAACTGAACACTCATCATTAAAATAATCTATTCTCCATGTGTGACAGAAATGTGCAAGCTAGTTGGAACGTACGAAAGTTGTTTCAAATTTGACTCCAACAAGCAAGAAATCATAGGGCCCTTATATATATATATATCTACCTTAAAAATGTTAAAAGAGGACTTGAACAATTTTGAATCTTCTTTGAAGAGAAAATAAGAGGAAAAATAATCACAAGAGCTATGAGCAAAAAAATCATATCTTTGAGCAAGAGCAAAACCAAGATATCACATTTTTTTCCTTCAATTGACATTTCTTGAGCTTAAATCTTCCTTCATCTTTCTTATCTTTTGAAAAAGCTCTCATCTTTCTAAACTTAAACTTCCTTACTAGTCTTTTGAGAGGTTTTGAGCTAAAGGCTTTTAAGAATCCATTGTTGTATTGGTTATACCTCCAAGCAAAAGGTATAAGGGTTTTGCTGGATCCTTTAAAAGGTTGCATCCTATGTAAAGGTTGTGATTGAACCTGAAAAAGGTAGTGTCTTGGTAGAGGTTACGCTTGATCCTATGTAAAGGCATGTTGTGAAGGTCAAGCCTCATCTTGCTAAAAGGCGTGTTGTAAAGGATATGCTTGACCGTGTTGAAAAGGCAAGTTGATAGTGGATTCAAACTCCTTGTGCTATCAAGAGAGAGGACGTAGGCATTGGAAGGTTAAACTTCTATAAACATCCGATTGAGTACTCTTTTCTTTTATACACATTGCTTATCTAGGTGAAATGGTAAACATTAAGTTGTAGGTCTACCTCTTAGCTTTCCTATGGTTCAATAATCACTTTGATTGGATCTCATTGGCTTGATGTAGGTTTGAATTACAGCAACATGTTCAGTGAAAATCTACACTTAGTCTTCATTGTATAGTTCAATACAATCTAATTTTATGCAATTGAAAACCTATAAATGCAAGGACTAAATCAGCACTGGCCTAGAATAAGGGTTTCAACATGAAAATAAGCTAAAATTACATAGCGTAATGCTTTAACTAGTTAACTAAAAACATAAAAGTTGTCTAAAAACTACTTAAAGCACAAGGACTTAGCTACATTAATATCCCAAAATGTGGCTAAATAACTATATATAATATAGTTATCAAATAATTGGAAGAATGTTTACTAAAAGTGCTTAAAGATGATATGTTATTGATATTTGATAATATAGTCTTATTAAAGAAATTCTCCTTGAGTTGCTACTTTTATATGGATTGGAGATGTCTTTTAAAATGATTGATTGATATTGCTTATTTGATAATACTTTGATAATGCTTAATGACTATGCTTGATGAAAATTGAAGATTGCTTATTAATACTTGAAAATGAGTGGAATTGATGCTTGATTATCAATGATGTAACACCCCGTACCCTCGTATTAGAGCCAATATGATCTTATCGATGAGACAGAGGGTTGATAGACGTAAATTTAAGTGCGAAACAGCAGTGATAGGCGAAAAGAATATTTTAGAATAAAATATTCTATACACGAGGACATGATAATTAAATAATAATAGCTTATTGAGGATGAATTAGCGAGATAAAAAGAAAATTTTGAAGTGAACCGAGACAAAGTGAGACATTTTGAGTCCCGACGAGACAAGTTGAAAAATTTAGAATAAAATAATCTTTGATTACTAAAATAATATTAAAATATTAATATTTTATCTGTTATTGAAGTTAGTCATGAAGAAGAAGTATATGACTAATCTAAGTAGGAGAGAAGAAGTAAGAATGAATTTTGAAGATAAACGACATAAGTGGGGCTGCGTGCCTTTATTAAATAAAGCTAGCGCGGATAACTATATATTTAAATATTATGGTGACACTTTGATGTGGTGTAAACCTTATATTATATTTGTACACATGTAAAGAAAAGAAAAGAGAAGAAATTGGAGTTTAAAACATGTTGAAAGGACTAAATTGTGAAGGATGAAAAGTTTGGAGGGTCACAAGGAAAATAAAAAAAGATTGAGGACTCATTTGCAAATTCTAATATTAGAAGTTAAATGGGAATGTACTAACCAAGGAAAGTTAAATTATGAGAATATGAGATAAACATGTAAAGGTTACTATTGCATGAAAACTATGGCATGCAAGAAGTAAAAGTTAGTAAGAGACATGTGGGACCCCACCATGTGATAGTTGATTAAAAGGAAAAGAATAAAGAGTATTAAAGTGGAAGGAAACCATGGTTTGGCAAAGATAGCCCGTGGTAAATAAAGTAAGGGTGGAAATGTGATTTGAAAGAAAAAGAAAGAATAATTTGGTTGCATGAAATCTTATTGGTCTTGAGAGAGGTCAAATAGGATCCAAGAGTGAAAAAATGCATGAAATCTTATAGGTTCGTGGGATGGAAAAGGCTATTGGTAAGGAACAATATGCATGAAATAATATTGGGCGATAAAGTGGCCGAATGAGGGGATGACAAGTGGACCTTAAAGAAGATGAAATGTTATGCAAATTGAAATGAAATGAAAGGAAATGATGCCATTTTCTTGGGCAATCCACCCATAGTAAAGAAAGAAAATGGAATGGAGACTTTTTCACTTTGGTTTGTCCACCACCCGAGAGGAAGAGAGAAAAGAGAAGAAAAGAAACATGCAAAGGAAGCTCGGCTTTTAGGAGAAAAATGTGAAGAAATCAAGTGAGTTCAATGGGAGATCTGCCCATTTGGAAGAGAATGAAGAAAGAATGGCTTGGTGAGGCTTCCAACCAAGAAAACAAAAACAAAGGGTGAGTGAAAAGCAAGCTAAGTGAAGGTTTGGTTTGGGGGAGCCAAAGGAAACCGAGAGGTTTTCTTGCCACCCACACTCCATTGATGAAGTTAAAGGTGATTCGGTTTAAAAATTCCAAGGTAAGGAAAGTAGAAATTATCATTTTGTTTGAGATGCATGTCTTTGAACCGATTATAATGTGAGGTTTTGCTTGTTGTATCAAGGATCTACAAAGATTCAAAGAACCCAATGCATGCATGTAGGTGGATCTTGGAATGTATGGTGATTTTGAGCTAGACAATCTATGGGTAAGTATTTTAGTTCTGAAATTACAAGTAAACAAGGAAAATGATATGTATATTGATTGCCTATGTTTGTGGCAGCAATGGTGACTATGGATGTGAGGAAATTTGAACCATATGTGTGGAACTCAAGCTAAAACCGAAAGGTAAGCATGCAATGTGATACATGGTGTTGTGTTGGCATTAGTTAATTGATAGTATATGCATTGTATGTTAAATGATTGTGAGTAAGATTAATGAAAACTATGAGATTAGGTTATGGATTATTAATTGATGTGCTACCACGCATGTGAATAAATTAAGTGTATTGAGTTTATATGGTTAATAAGAAATGTATGAGTAAAGAAAGTGTGCTGGGTGGCATGCCGGAGGAGGGGTAACGGGCAACCGGCGAGTGGAATTAGCTAGATATGCACCCGAATCAATAACAATGTAGCATCCCACTATTGTAAGGTGAGTAAGGGGTGTCTATTTTAAAAATCTCTGTGCTATATATATAATGATTTACGTTAGTAAATATTGATGGTTTTCCCAAGTGCAATTGTGGATAGCATGAGCTGTTAGTCTTGTTAGGCAATTTCCCACGGATTTGCAATGATTTATATTGCTATTGTGGAAAGCATATGACTGGTAGAAACTATAAGAAGTTTGTGGGTGCAAATTGTTTGAAAGGAGTTTTGGACATAACTATATATAAACCATATATGTAAAGTGTTTTCGAAACAGGAAAACAAGCCTTTCACGATGTTACATCAAAATCTGTGCCTTGTATTCTTTTGTGTGATATGCATAGCTAATGCATTTGTTAAACGATTTTGAATGCAAGTTTTGAGCTTCGATATTAGCTCGATTTGTACATAAATATTACACAATGCCTTTTAATGTGAAGGGTTAATTGGAAAATTTGTTGAACTTGTTTTTTAAATGATTTAAAGTAAAAATCTTGGACAACCTTTGAATTGGTTTCTAAAATGTTTTAACAGACCGAGAGCGTCGAGAGTAGGCCGGCTGTCACTTTGGTTAAGTGTAACCTTTGTGCACAAGTGAGCTCTAGCTATAGGGCCATAGTCTGTGATATATGTGGCAAGGCAACAAGTTGTTATTTTGGCTAGCCACAAGTGATATTTACGGTTGTGACCGCTTGATTCTCCGATGTCGACCAACATCGTTGAGACTGCCATGGCTGTGGGGATCCAATCAGAAGAGTCCTCATATGTTATTACGTGGAACTGGGTCCACGGGTGATTATGATACTTACCTACTCGAAAGCCTTGTGAGTTTTCGTCGCATACTCTTTTGCATGGTGGAGAATTAAGATTTCTTTGCAGCTCCCATTGTTTGAATAAAAGCTTTCAGTGCTTACTTGATGACCATGAAATGGTTTATGTGGCCGTATACTTTGGTTTCTTTACATGCCATGCATTTTGGGAGCGTACATACTTTTATACCGTTGTTTATAGCTGATGGCAAGTGATGTTTCAATGAATGAACTTTGTTTGCTACACTTGTTTTTGGCACTATCTTGCCAAGTGAAATGTTGCATTATGATTTTACGGAATATTTTTACAAGGCACAAATATCTTACTTATGATTTCATTTCTTACGACTATGATTTGATATTTCGATTCATTATTCAACTTATCGCCTACCTGTTTCCATCTACGCCTGCTCACGGAGCTGATGATCACTGAGTCTGTGAGACTCACTTCCTTTATTTCCCTTTTACAGATAGTGATCAGCCTACTGTGCATTTATCGGCAATTTCAGTCCACTGCGAATAGGTAAAGGCATCTCATAGCACTTTATTCCGAGTCGCTCCGTTGTTAGAGGTTAAGTTGTCATAGTGTAAATTATTATGAAATTAGATAACTGTGTTAATACAAATGTACATTTGGAGATTATAAGTCATGATGTATTATTTTTGCAATTATGTGGAATAAAGGTTTATTCGATTTATAAAGATTATTGTTCAATTCTTATTACAAAGAGTTTTATGGTTGAAGAAAATTTTCTTAGATTGATGGTATGAATATGAGGTAATAACTAACATTTTGAGTAAGGCTTGTTCGACACTTGGCGGGTTCTCCCGCGAGACTCGGACTCCAGTAACGATCGAGGAGTGGTCGTTACAAATGATACCTTGGATATGATTAGGAACTACTTTGCATATATCTTGAAAATATAAGTATTTGATGCATATGTTAAACATATATCAAATGCTCATACTTTTCTAATTCCATAAATACTTGAGTATTGAATGAACATGTTGAATATTTATTTAAACACTCATTTATTATATGGTATTGATTACACTTTTAATATTTGATCTCTTAAGAATCACTAACAATTTGTGTTGAGCTTATGAATTCTTATGGGAGAGTTATTCATTGCCATTATCTCATGACTCATTAGCATCATGAGCTATTGAGTTCTTCAACAAGAAGGTTTGGTAAGAATTCAACATTTGGTGTTCTTCATTATCGGCAACATCTTTCAAACACTAAATTGATTTTGTGCTTTATATTGCTTGTCACTTAAACTTAAATGTTGAAATGCATAATAGGTATCAAACCTTAAGCTTTCTCAATTAGTATCTAGCTTTATAATTAGCATCAAGCTTTAGAATTATTTCTTCTCACTTGAGCTTTAAATTGATCATATCCTTTTTGATTGAGTTTAAGCCTTGAAGTTGATATGCTTGAAATGCTTAATGATAGAGAGAATTTTTACTAGTGGTTTTCCAATTGATATATTGAGTTTTAAAATGATTCTATCTATCATATTTGATATTGTGCATATCTTTGAAAAGGAAGAATTTATATCTATCAATTGTTATTTTGAGCCTTAGATTACAATTGATATTGGAGCTAAATCTTAGTGCTTGTTGAACATCTTTATGCTTACCTTCCTTGAACTTCATGAATAGTATGCATAATTGGTCATAGTTGAGTGGTTAAATGGCTCTATGCATGACTCAATAGCTTGTGACCTTATTGTCTCTTAAACTTAAGTGTCTTAATGATCACATTTCTAAATCTTTTTGATATAACAAAAAAAGGAAAAAAAATTATAAGTAAATTTGATGCATATGTTGATGGAGAGAATTTAATTTTAAAATCATTTAAAATACAAATTATTCTCATTGTTTTGTCATATCAAAAAGGGGGAGCTTGTAAGCTTTAAAATGATTATCGTTTTGATTATGACAAAATGATTTAATTGGCTTGAATATTATTTGAATGATTCTCGAAAAGTTCTTGAAATGATTTAGCTCTCATATATTTGTTTTTACATAATTACAAGCTTGATTTTTGAAGTTATTGAATTATGTATATATAAGCTTGTATGACTTAGTTGTATGAATGTATAATCCCTCTAACAATTATCCTTCAAATGTTGAATTTGCATAATAGGTTCACAAGTGATGAAGCTTATCTTGAAGCATTCAAAAATTATCAATCTACGCAACACCAAGGTCGTCTTAAGTCAAGAAATTCATTCTCAACTCAACATTTGATCACAAGGAAGATATGGCCAAAGTTACATGCTGAAATGTCAAGGAATATTAAGAAAAAAAACAAAGCTCTAATCGATCCTATAGTAATGCAAGTTGATCCTATGGAAGAATGGGCAAGAACGAACAAAAAAAACTTGAAGAACACAAAGCCATAGTTGACCCTGGCACATGTGCAGTTGACCTTAATGAGCTAGATGCATGAAAATAGGACTTTTCAAAGCCATAGTCAACCTTAACAAAGTTATAGTCCACCCTTAAAGCTTTAATGTTAAAAATACAAGCTTTCTAGAAGTGGATCGACTAGAGAACTTCTACACTTGACTATAAATGACCATTGGACACAAAATTCAAAAGCAAAATGGCTAGTTTCTTGCCTTAATCACCTCCAACGGCTCCAAGACTTCTTCAACTATAAACATGACCATTTGGAAGCATTTCAAGGTGAGGAAGAAGAAAGAAAAAGGGTCAAACTCTTGAAGATCATGGTCTTGAAAAGAAAAGAGAGAAAACCAAGCAAAACCAAGTCTACTTAAGCTAAACTTTCTTTGTGCTTACATTTTAATCTTTATATCCAATTTTTTTATCCATTATTAGGCATTCTTCCTCCATTGTACCAAACTAGGAAAACCCACCTCTCAAAGGCACCCTTGGTATTCCTTGTAAAGATTCTATCTCATCTTTGAAAAGTTAGTGCGGATCTGTGGTTAAGCCCAATAAAAAACATGGGTTGTGCTTGCTCCTAGTAAAAAGCATTTGCAAGGTTTGTTGTTGAGCTTGTTAAAAACCAAGAGTTGTGCTTGCTCTCGATAAAAGGCATTTGTAAGGTTTGGGGTTAAGCTCATTAAAAATCCATGGGTTGTGTTTTCTCTCGGTAAAAAGCATTTGTAAGGTTTGTGGTTAAGCTCGTTAAAACCCATGGGTTGTACTTGCTCTCATTAAAAGGCATTTGTGAAGGTTATGATATCTTCCATAAAAAGTCATTGTAAGAGTTTAATGCTTGATCTCATAAAAAACGCATTTCCTTAAGTGGATTTAAAACTTCTTAGTGAGTTAAGGGAGAGAACATATGCATTTGAGAAAGTCGAACGTCTATAAAATTTTTGTGTCTTCATTTTTATTTTTGCTTTGATTTGTTGCATTCTATTTTAAGAAAACCCATTTCATAAATTGCTTGTGTTTTGAATTATATTCTTCACATATTGATTTGGCTCTTTGTTAAACCTTACCATCGTCATTTGTCTATCTATTGTTGAAAAGATTTCTTGAAATATTGTTCTTAAGTTGCTTCTGCTTGATTCAAACTTGAAAATTGTTTTAAGTATTTCAAAAGTAATCTTTGGCTTACATTTGGTTGTACAAACTTATAATTAGAATAATTATCAAAGTTTTCAAAAATCTCTATTACAAGTCTTCAGAATGATTTTCGCACTAAGATTGACTATTGAATTTCTATAGTTGACTATAGACTTGATGAAATAGTTTAGAAAGGTATTTATAAAGACAAGACACAACCATAGTCGACTAGCTGCTCATCATCGTCGACTATAGGTACTCTATTTTCACTTTCCAAATCTTTAAAATCCAATTCATCTCCTCTCTTGGATATTCTTGCCACTTATTCATTGAGTTAACACTTTTAAAATAATTAGCATGAAGGCAAAGGGAAGACTATCTTATATTACATTAATGCACTATATTCAATGTCAACTCATTATGTCACGTTTGAGAGCTATGACACAAATGTGAATATAAGTTGCAATGCAAAAAGAGGTTGAAGTATGCTTATTGAGGGCTTTTGAGATACTCAATTTGATGTGATCAAATAAGTCTAGGATACACAATACATTATATTTTTGAAGGGTTGATGTCTTTATGCTAGCTTTGATAAGCTCCTAATATAGAGCTCCCAAAATTCAAGTGCACTCAAAAGTAGCATAGTCCATTAACCAATATGAACTTGGCACAAGACGGTTTAAGAGAGTGGTAGGATGGTTTCACCATCATGTGTGAGTGTGAGATGTTGGACTTTTTAGAATAACACCCATGATAGTCATCTTATTTGGATTATATCATCTATGATAATGTTTAGCTCCTCTATCTTGATAAACGGAATTATCAAAGTTACGAGAGATGTTAATATTATCTTATAACATATTATTAGGATTGTCTTGATAAGAATTATTAGTTGATCTTTAAAGGGTTATAAATAAGATTGGCTGTTCTACCAAATGTCACACCAACAATTCATTAAGAATATTCTGAAAATTACAAGAGCAGAGAACTCTCTACTCTTTAGAGAAAAACCACTCTCCCTCCATTGTTAGGCTAAGCTTCTTATACCTTGAAAAGTGTGATTGCCACTAAATTTCATAATAGTTTGGAAATTAATAAACATGTAAGAAGTCCAAAAATCAAAATCTTGGAAGCACTCTACATTAATCTTCAAAAAAGTGAAGTACAAGACAAAGTTTGACTAGAGTAAATTATTCCACAATATTTTTAAATCCGCACGTTTTTCTTACAATTTCTTTTTTATAAAAATCAATTTAGCTATTAACCATAAAATTATTATAAATTTAAATTTCAAATATATTTTTGATCAAAGAACATGAATTATAATTACAGCAAAAAAATTATAGATTTAAATCATATTGATTTTAAAGGGTAATAAAAAAAAATCCTAATCTACTTTCAATATTGCACACATCAAACACGATCTAAGGAAAAATAGTTCTTACACACCAAACATAAAATATGATATTATCTAATCCAATCCACTTCCTAATCTCATTTTCTTCTATCCTGCTCACAACTTTGCGTATTAAACGCACCATTGAACTATAGTCCTGGCAGAAATCCATAAATTAAGAGCATTATCAACTAAGAATAATAAAAAGGTAAACAGAAATCCAATTAATTAGTTCCACACCAGCAAGATAGTCCAACAGAAAGTTTTGGAGCTTGACATGCTCCCACACAAATTAACTTAACGCGAAGTAGCGTAGCAAATGCACAAACAGACATTCTAGACTTCATGAAGATCCTTAATTATCAGGCAATGCTTCTTTCAAGCTTTGATTGTCACACTGCATAGGCACAAACCAGAAGGTTTTATATCAGAAGTCTGCCACTCTGAACCAGGGGCTGCATTCGGATCATACAAAAGGGTATGGTAACCAGGGTCTCCCTCCACCGAGAATAGTAAAAGTTTTCCATCTAGTATCCCGAAACGGAACCCTATACTTGTGCTCCCAGTCAATGGAACAGGAACCATCTTCCATGAATTGTCCTCTGGATTGAATATTGCCAACTTCCGCTGGTTCTTCCACTCCATGCAGAAAAGCTTCCTCTCCAGCACAGCATGGGCAGTGACCATGACACAACCATTCTTCATCTCGCCCCAAGTGCGCTTTTCAGGGTTGTACACATCGACAAACCTAGAGTTTCCAATGGTGAAGCTTGACCTTCCACCCAAGACATAAAGTTTTCCATTCAATCCACATGCAAAGCAACCCCAGCGTGGTCGGCGAAGACTCTCTATAAGAGTCCACTTATCTGTATCAGTGTCATAAACCTCTGCAGTGGAGAGGCTTTCACCATCAATCCCATAGCCGCCAACCACATAAACCATGCCATTTACCTCTGCACAAGCAAAATCATAGCGAGCAACATTCAAGTCTGCTAATTTGCTCCACCTGCAATTATGAAGATGTTAAAACCAACAAGAATGAAAACTGTTGCCATTCTTTTGAACATCTTTGCTAGGTAGGGGGAGGAGGAAGTGGAAGGGTGTTTATCAGGCAGGTACTTCGAATAGTAACATGGAGTGGGGACAGCTAGTGTTGTCAGTCATGGTCAATTCAAATGAAGGAGATTTCCAAATAGGTATTGAATTTCCTAACCCCTAAAGTATGTAACAATTCCCCTAACCAATTAGCAGTTGTCGATTACTAATCACAAGTAAAATTGAAGACTGTTTGAACTAGATAGGCTCAACTCTTTGAGATTCATTACTACCAATACAACAAGAGGGGTCATTTAAGAAACCTTTGATTCTATTCAATTTGGTTCTAGCCAATCATATAATATTATGTAATTCAGTATTGAAACAGTTTTAAACCATATCTTTTAATTGAATAACCTACTTTTTGGCTAAAAGAAATTACGATATTAAAAAGGATTAAACCTCCCCGCTTGACCCAAACTAGTTCAGTTTCTAAAGTTCCCAACCAGTCCTAGGGAGAATTTCAAGCCTGATACAAAAAAGGTGCAAACTGGAAACAAACCTGTTGAGGCAAGAATCATATTGGTAAACATCTGCTGAGGCAGAGACAGTCCCATTGTTTGCGGAATAGCCGGCCATGACAAGAAGCTTTCCATTAAGGACAGCTACCTCAAACCCAACTTTTGCAGGACCAGGCATTGGTGGAAGAAGCTGATGTTTCTGTCCGAAACAATCCAAAACCTCCCAGTGGCTTTCCTTTCCTTCAGAATCCATAGTTAGAACATAAAGCCACTCTTCAAGCATTCCAGCTATTCTTCGCTCTGTTAAGAATTCTTTGCTTTGGATGAATGACCTCCACCTCTTGCATACACCACCCATGGCAGGGAAGCTGGAACGAGGGACGAGAGCAAGGCAATACTTGGCCACATCATCTGGAAGCCCAGGAAGCAGTGGGCTGTCTAATTCATCAGTGGCCTGAGAAGATGAATGAGAATTGCCTTTTGATTGAATCAGTATATCTTCTTTAACCGATGAGCAGAGACACCTATCGGGTTCTGTGAATCTCTTCTTTCCTCTCACAAAACCAGGCATTTTCTTGATGGTACTTGTATTCGGTGCAAATATATCTTCCAAAGTTTGCATAAATATTTCTGAATGCTAGACAACTAATTAAAGAAACTCATGAAATCCATCACCTATAGGGATTTTACAACACCAAGGCATAAATGATGTTGCAGACCGGATCACTTGAGTTGTGAATGCTGAGGATATTCTATGCTTCATCCAGTCTGATTCATATTCCATGCCAGAGGCCCTGCTCTTTGAGTAATTACTTCCTGCTGCACTATGTAAAGTTCTTTGTACACCTCTGTAACTGCTCCTTTGCTGACACATTGCCCGAATATCTAAAGACAAGAGTGCCAAACCGTAGCAAATTAGTATAAGGATAGGAAACCAAGGAAAAAGTATTTTATCTATAGGTGAGAGTCAAAGACGTCAGAAATTTCATACTAGTGAAGGCCATAAAATTCAGAAAGTTTTAACCCCCGGTAACTTCCATTTTGAAGGAGCCGGTAATCACCTGAACATATAAAGTAACATGGAAAAGGTCAATTCAAATATTACTGAACCCAGTTCATATAGAATAAGAAGTTAATACTAGCACCGATCATGACAGCAATAGGAGCCATTTTCTACAAATTACACAACTTAATTTTGACTACACTTTTGCAGGTCGGCAGCAGGACCCACGTGCTGCTTGGAAACATCCAAATCCAATTACAAAAACAATATTAAGAATAAATAATATTTGGCAAAACACGCCCTCCTCCTATGATTCCGAACTTCAAGGTGTGGTCATTTGTGACCCCAGAAAAGAAAAACATTACTTTATTGTAGTGGTGGGTAGACAAAATGGGAACAACAACAACTCAAAGGCCATATTATATTCCCTGAGCTTCTAAAAGCCCAGATCTCAATTTCACCTACCCAACAGAATGTGACACCAACCAAAACTTAAATGAAATATTATGTCTATTTATGTAAAATTACTTCCTTTTTTCCTTCTGAAAATTTGAAATAAAATAAAACCATTATCACTAAAATGAGTTCCTAGGCTAAAATCATGGAGAGATCAGAGATCAGATCTAATTTCCTCAATCATGATGAGCATATCAGAAAACCTAAAGCAAAGGGCACGGCAGCAAATTAAAGCAGTCAAAGACGTGAGTAGATTCATGGAAAACATGATTAAATATCGGACTGGAACAACAGAAAAAATCAATCAAAACAATGAAAATCAAGATTCCCCGGAAAAGAAAGGCCATAAGAAACAGCAAAGAGCAGGGTGTTCTTCTGTAAGCTCCTGAGAACTAAAACAGCTTGGAGCAAAGAATGTTAGGACACATTAGATCTGACCATGAACACTAAAACACCCATAAGACCAAATGCAAAAAAAAAAAAAAAAATACAGAGACAGGGACAGAGACAGACAGAGAAAGAGACAAATCCAAGTTCATGTCTGTATAAAGCAATTAATTTCCTAAACTAGTACGAGTAAGAAGAAGCAAAATCATGTCCGTAACGCACCTAAAAACCAACATTTAAGAAGGAAGAAAACAAACCAACAACATATGCATACATCCATGTAAAAGCTTATCTCAATCTGACTATGAAAGTAGATAGATCTCATACCAAAGCTTAGGAAAAGAAAAGAAAAGATAAGAGAAATAAAGATAATGTAAAGAAAGGGTTACCTGAAAAATGGGAGATAATGTTGGATGTTGGGTTTTTGTTATAAGATAAGCAGAGAGGGGGATGGGCGTGTTGGTTTGATGCAAATGAGCGTGGAATGAGGGAATGGATATATAGGCATAAAAGTGGCAGCGAAGATAGAACTGACAGGGCGCGACCACGTCAGTGTGAGATTTCAGCCCAACCCCTAAACGAAGGACACCCACGCTATCCAATTCTCCAGTTAACGCAATTATTATTAGGAGCACGTTGCAAAAAATTTATAGTTAATGTATGGGTTTTTTAAAACAAAATTGGATGAATTGTATTAAATAAAAAATATTTTGAAAACAAAACTTTAATTAATCAAAGTAAAGTTTTATAAATGCTTTTATTATTATTATTATTAAATGTTCCTTGAAATTTGGCTAATGGAATATTTTTAGATGTCTATGATTACTTTATTCAATTCTTGAATCGTTTGAACTATTTGTTGAAAGGATCTCACTACTGCAAGATTTTTTAGTTTTTTTTTTATCAAAATTATATCTTGAGAGAAGAGGTGTTTGTATTCAACACATTTAATTAAAAATAAATATACTTATTAGTGGAATAAATACGTGGATTTAGCCATTCAAGTAAGATTAAAGGCAAGGAGGCTTTGGCCATTTTAGCCATACCATTTTCAATGATATTCAATTGCTTAGAAATTAAATTTTATACTAATAATTTTTTACAATCATTTAAAATAAGGCCACAACAGTAAAGCTTTCTTTCTTTTTCTTTTTTTGTTAAATACTACTTGAGTGAGAAATATTTAAACTCATAAACATTTAACACGGTAAACTTAGGTAAATAAATGTAATTATATTCATAATTACTTAATTAAATCAATAAATATATCAATAATAAAATAAATAAGTATTATTTGATTCAAATTATTATGTGTAAAGACATTACTATTATGGTTCAAATTTTTGAAGTAACTGTTATTTTGATATAAAACATTTTTATTGATTTTATTATTTTTGAAAATGTCAAATATAATACAAAATTATATCAAATTTAAATTAATATTTTCACCGGTCATTTTTTCATGTTATCGTATCTTAACTCACAATCTTTGTTATTTTTACTAAATGCATATATTTTTTTTCACTACTAATTTAAATCTCACCAATTTATCAAACGGAGCCTTAATGAAATAAAGGGCATATTTGTCATTATCTTTGTTATTCCCGTGGCGGGTCCCACTGCACAATTTGTTCCGCGATGACCAGATTATCCTTGACGCGTTTGCATTCTCACAAGTTTGTTGCTGCGAAAGAGGTCAAGTTGGTACTGCTTAATTTCAACCTGCAGGCTGAACTCTCGCACTACTATCAACGTTCAGTCAATTACAATTGACTTGGTCGTTCAAGATGGCTGAGCAATAATGCTTGTTTCTGTCCCCCTCTTGGTCAAGTTGATTAATAGAGTCAATCCATGTGCAAGGTCTCCTAATTATTTTTCCTGAGCAAAATGATTCTGATTGATGAATTTGTTGAAAGTTTTAATGGGATGTTCTGTCTGGACTGTTGTAGTTGAAAACATAGAAATTTGCAATCATGAAAACAAGGTTCCATTGGGTTCAGTAACTCTAAATGGGTGTGGAGGTGAGGCTTGCTTAATCTATACGATGTTAGTTAAATGTATTGTCAATCATTGTTTGGATATTCTTTATTTTTTTTATACTAACTTTTTTAACTGTATTTTATTTTAAAAAAAAATAAAAAAAATAATAATAAAGTCAATATATCAACTGTGGACGGACGCGACTCTTATTTATTCGTCAATTTAAAATGTTATGGACTGCTTGATATTGTTGATGCTGTTTTATATTAATTAATATCCTATATATCTTAATTTCCTTTCTAGTAGAATCCGTAGTTGATGATTTTATGAATATTGGAGTTTCGATAATGAACAAATGATTTTCAAGGTTTCTTTTTTGGCTGTAAGTAGTGTTCACCACATACCATATTGGTGGTAGCATCCTAAGATAGAAACAATGGCATAATTTCCTACATGCCATAGACTTTTCTAGTATCTCCACCCTCGTGAGGTTAAGGATCGATCCCGAGACTTGGGATCCATGTTGAATTAATTTCTTTGGCACCGAGCTTGGGATGTGCACGTTCGTGGTCGCCCCAGTCGACGACAAAATTCCACTTCTTTTAAGTGTGTGGTATGTGGCTATGGCATACTCAACGTCATTACTGTTAAGATCGATGGGTGGACTTGTTTTGGGAGGAGATAAGATTTGTTTCTTTGACGTGTGCCTGGTGGATGGTTTGGTTTTTGGATTCAATGGGTGGAGTCGGCTCGAAGTTGATGACAACGGTAATTCGTAGGGATGGTAAAGGAATTTTCTAATTAAATATTATAACTGAATTAAATAATATTATGATATTTTATAATTAGGTTTAAATAATAAAATTATTTTTTGTCAGAGTTTATGTAGAGTTTAAATAATGATCATAAAAAACTTGTTTTTGAACATGATTATAAATAATAACTTTTAATATTAAATTTACGTTTTATGCATTATTAGGTGAGAATCTATGCGTTGTAGCGGTTTATTAATTTTTTAAAATATTTTTAAATAATAAATATGAATAAGTAAAACTTGTTTGAAAATATATTTCAATATATAAAAATTGTTGCTCCCACTTTGTTGCAAGCTTATAATTTTTTAAGGAATTATTGAAGATCATAGATAAAATTTTTTATAGTTAAGGTAGATTACATGCTGATTAATTTGATTTAAATTATTTTAGTTTAATTTTATATTATTTTATTTTAAATTTCTTTAAGAATAATTATTTTTTATTTCTCTTTTCGCTTTTATAAGAAATTTGATAAAAAAAAATTCATTTGATGAAAATTGGTATAAGTATAGTAATGGTTTCATTCATGTATATTATAATATTTTGAAGATAATTTGAATTACAGAAGTCCAATTGATATGATGCTTCATCCATTGGAAAGCTAAGAGGAAGGGCTTTAACTTTGATTTGTGCAATTTCACCTAGTTTAGAACAAAAGATGGTCAAAATCCTTGTCAAAGTGGGAGTACTTCACTAGTAGAGTGGAAATCACAATAGAGAATCAGAGCCGCGGTGTTGAAGAGGGATATAACAGGGGTAACAATCCAGAGAAGTGAAAGCCATAGCTCTGAAAAATGAGAGCCATGACACTCGAAAAATATCTTGATTTTTTTGAACTTACAATTTTTAAAAGTTAAGGTTTTTCAAGTAGCAATAAATAGGTCTTTTTGGACAAAAAATTAAGAGAGGATGGCAAGAAACTATTTTGAAAAAAAAGAGCCAAAAACAAAATAAGAAAGTGAGAGAATTTAAGAGAAAATCAAGATCAAAAGCTTCAATTATTAGTTTTTTTCCTATCTTTGTGTTTCTCTTTTTTTTTTTGACTTAGATTAATGACTATTTTTCTTTGGATAATGTTTTATTTAGATATTATGAACTAGTTTGTTTTTTCTAGGATTGTGGTGTGTTTTCACATATAATCTGAATATTAGTTTCTCTTTATTTATTATGAATGGGTATAGTTTTATTTATTCAAATTTACTCTTAATACTTTTGATTGTTTGGTTAATAATGAACTGATTTATGAATCTAATTGAGATTTAACAAAGAGAGTTTAGATTGGATAAAGATTTAAATAGTGTATGCTCATGTCACTAAGGTGATCTGAATCACAATTTGGGTAGACATATGTCAATTACCATACATAGTCAAATTAGAGCATTATTATAATTAATCTTATTTAATTGATTACTATAGATATAGAGTGACTCAATTAAGTTAGGTATTTGTGCAAGTATCTCGATAGAGACTTATACATAATTTTGGATAGGGGTGAGCAAATGGATGGATTGGGTGGTTTGGTCATACCTAAATATCAAATGGACCAATCATTTTTAAAAAATCAACAAAAATAGACCAAATAAAATGGAAGACCAAATCAATAAAACATAGAATTGGTTTGGTTGATCCGGTTTTGAACCAATGGACGAAAATTTTATCACCTTTTTCTTACAAGTTATAACATTAAAACTTATAAACTCCATTCATAATTATATATATATATATATGGAATTAATGATATAATTTATATGTTATAATATTTTATATCAAAGTTTGTATAAATAATAACTAATTATAAACAATATGTTATAAAATCTAAAGTGAGAGCTAATAAACTTATTTAATGTAATCATATAAATAAATTTTATTATAAGTTATAGTAATGCTTATGTATAAATTAAATATATGTATATATATATATATAAAATATATTACATTATTATATATATGTATATATAAAATTAATGATACAAATTATATGTCAAAATGTTGTATATAATCTTATAAATAAAGTCTATCATAAGTTATAGTAATACTTATGTATATATGATATATGACTTTATTATATATATAATTAATGACATAACTTATATGTTATAATGTTTTATATCAAAGTTTGTATAAATAATAACTAATTATAAACAACATGTTATAAAATCTAAGGTGATAACTAATAAAGTTATTAAATATAATCATATAAAAAAAGTTTATTATAAATTATAGTAATGCTTATGTATATGTATATATAATATATTTATACAATTATAAATATATTCATACCATTTTAAATTACGAAACATTACTAAGGTGTAATAATTATAACATATTAATATGCAGGATATTTACTGTCATATATTATAATGTTAACATATAACTTATGTCATTTAAAATATATAACTTGTAATTTTATATTAATAAAAATTTATAAATAAATAAATATATATAACTAATATTGAATTACTATGATTATGATTTGTATACGTATGTACAATATCTTAATATATTTTAAATATATTATTAATTATGTTTACTATCAATCCTTCTTAATATATACAAAAATATTATATATATGACTATATATATAAATATATAAAAAATTAGTTTGGTTTTTTTCGGTGGATTGGTCTAAAAAATTTAAAACTGAGAATCAACCAGAAAACCAATTGGACCAAATCTTTTGGACCAATTGATCCAATGGATCAATTAGACCAACCATTTTACCTAAATCACATTTAGTTTGGGTGGATAATTGGTCTATATTGGTTTTGCTCACCTCTAGTTTTAGATTCTAGATTTATAAAACCACTCATGAAGGTAAATAATAAAAGAAATTGGTGTCAGATAAAATGTTGAATGAATGCATAATCTCAGGTTTTAATCTATTACCTTTCTCAAGTGAATTTTTAGTTTCTATTAATTAATTTAGTGTTTGCTTTAATTTTGTTTTAATTAATTTTCTAAAACATCAAGTTACTTTAATAAGATTAGTTTATAATAATTTTAGTACTTAGTGAATATTTAAGAACAAATCTTTATGGGATATGATTCCGGACTTATTGTTTATGTTACTTGTTCGATTGCGTGTGCAAAATCGATAACAACCCCAAAATTAATCACACATACTCTAAGCATAGCCTCTAGTGTCTCTATCATCTCCTTGGACTACCCATCCATCTAAGGGTGGAAGGTTGCACTGAAGGTCAATCTTGTACCCAAGGCTTTTATAACTTTCCCTAGAACCTAATTGTAAATTGTGCACCTCCATCAAACACTACGGTCACAAGACTCCATGTCATCTCATTACCTTATTTATATAAATATGTGCATATTGTGCGGCTCCAAATGTAGTATTAATTGGTAGGAAGTGGGCTAACTTTGTCAACAGATCTACTATCACCTATATCAAATCATAGCCTCTAATAGTCTGAGGCATCCCTATCACCAAGTCCATATCAACATGTTCCACTTTTATTCGAGAATGGGCAAGGGCTACAACTGTCATGCAGGCCTTTGATGCTCCACTTTGACCTACTGACATATCAAACACTGAGAAACATAATCTACTACATCTTTCTTAAGCCCTTCCCACCAATATATTGCCCTTAGATCTTGATACCATATAAGCTTCCTTTAGTATATTTCTCCTGAGGATATCTCTACCTGACACATAGATTTTTGTGCCATACCTCAACACCACATTAGATCTTTTAGTGAACATATGACTTTTCTTCCACTAAGGGCCCTCCAAAACTCATATAGCCCTAGGCTTTTTGGATTCGATTAATCAATATTGGCCTAAGTTTGAAGTGTGCCAGCAGCACCTCCGTTTTTAGAACCTCAAAATGGATGCCTAGGTTCCTAACGTCACATATGTCTTGTACCAATGATCTCCTTTCTACTAACACATGGGCTAAGCTCCTCGTGGATTTTTGGCTTAAGGCATTAGCTATGACATTCACCTTGCTAGGCTGATAAAGTATAGTAGAATTGTAATCTTTAAGCAAATCCATCTACCTCTGATGCCTAAGATTAAGATCTCTTTTCTAAAATATGTATCTCAAACTCTTGTAATTTGTGCATATCTCACACGTTTCATTGTATAAGTAATGTCGCCGTATCTTAAGGGCATGAACAGTCACTTCCATCTCTAGGTTGTGCGTGGGGTAATTCTACTATACTTCTTCAACTGTCTAGAGGCATAGGCTATCACTCTTTCTTGTTGCATCAGTACACAGCCTAGCCCAATCCTTGATAGGTCATAATACACGGTGTAACACCTTGAATTACTTGGTAGACTTAATATTAGAGTCTTTATGAGGCAAGTCTTCAATCTTTGGAAACAATCCTCAAAAGCATTAAACCATACAAACTTTACACCATTCTGTGTTAGTATAGTCATAGGCAAAGGTATCTTGGAGAGGTACTTAATGACTCTCCTCTAATATTCAACCAACCCTAGAAAACTACGAATCTCTGTCATTATCATAAGCCTTGGCCATCTCTCTATCGTCTTAATCTTACTTGGGCTTACTTGTACTCCATCATTAGATACCATATGACCCAAGAAACTGACACTATATAGCTAGAACTCGCACTTGAAAAACTTGGCGTACAACTAATGCTTTCTCAATGTCTAGAGCATGATCCTTAGATGCACCTCAGGCTCTACTCATCTCCTAGAATAAACTAGCTTATCATTTATGAAAACCACAACAAATCTATCTAAATAAGCTCTAAATACCATATTTGTAAAATGCATAACCACTGTAGGGGCATTAGTGAGTCCAAATGACATCATTAAAAACTCAAAGTGCCTGTACCTCATATGAAATGCAGTGTTGGGTATATCCTCTTTCTTGATCCTCAACTGATGATACCTAGACCTCAAGTCAATCTTAAAAAAGCATTGTGCTTCTTGTAATTGATCAAATAAGTCATCGATCCTTCGGAGTGGATAACTATTCTTAACTGTCTCCTTATTTAGTTGTTAATAGTTTGTACGTAATTTGAATGATCCATCTTTCTTTTGTACGAATAGCATTGGGGCTCTTCATAGTGAGACACTAGGGTGAATGAAGCCTTTGTTCAGTAATTTCTCTAACTACTTTTTGAGCTTTCTAAGCTTTAATAGTGCCATTTAGTATGTGGTAAGGATATAGGCCTCATATCCGATACCAAGTCAATACAGAACTCAATTTCTCACTCGAGAGGTGAACTTGGTAACTTTTTCAAAAATACATATAAAAACTCGCTCATTACCAGTACTTTATCAACACTTTTAATCTTAACCTGAGTATCATTTACCATCGTTAGGTATCCTTGACAACCTTGCCTCAACATCCTATTAACAGCCATGATGGATATTAAACTTATCAAAACAATATTGCATTATTTGTATATGAAGAAAGAAGGTTTCCCCAAAAAATAAAACATAACTAGCTTATGGTTGCAATCCACATTGGCATAACATGGTGATAACCAATCCATTTCAAGGATCACATCATAGTTTAGTGTATCAAATAACACTAAGTCTACTAATGTGTCCTTGTCCTTTATTTGGGCCACACAAGACTTACACTCAAGATTTGTAATGAATACCTCATTCAGAGAAATAGACATTACCAATCTCTCTTCCATACTAACGCATTCTTTACCCAATCATGATGTAAAACATGGAGAAACAAAAGAATGCATTGACCCAGGGTTAAATAAAACTTTAGCCTCAAAACTCAAATGAAAAGAGTACCTGTGATCACCATGATTGAAGCTTGTGCTTGCTGTATTGTCAATGCAAATACCCTGGCATGACTTCTGCTAGTGTCAGTTTGTTGTGCTGACCTTGACAGCTTGCCTTGAGAAGTAGAGGCTATCTTATTTCCTCTAACCATACCAACATCTGGTCCAAGTTGAACAATAGCAATTGAAGTGGTCAATGTATGCTATAAAGCCTCATGAGACATCCCTTATGTGTGATAAGCCTTTAGGTAGTCTCTTTTCAAGTGCTTAGGTTTCCCGCAAGTAAAATAAACTCCTGATACACAAAAACACTACCTTTCTATCATCCACCATAAGTAGCACAAGGAAAAATAACCTGACTCCCTACCTTAATGCTTAGGCCTCAAAGGTCTAAACATCATCTGCTCAGGTTTGGCACAACACTAGACAAGGTCCTTCTATGATGGGATACCAGTGAATCACTTTGTGAGCCATGACAACCTAATGGTGGGTAGTCTTTACTCGCATTAAGATCTTTATAGCCTTGCTAGCCTTTTGTTTTAGCCATTTTGGACCACTCTTTAATAGCCATAGCCTTATACTTCTTGCCTCAATCAATTTGGCATAATCCATTGCCAAGGAGTAAGTAACAAATCTTTGTGGTGCTACTGCTTAAATAAGCGCTCCACTAGGCCCTTGATAAATCTCCAAATCTTTATTTTTTCCATGGAGACAAGATAGAATGCGTGCCTCGATAGTTGGGTGAACTTGATGTCACACTTCATCATCATCATAATAGATGTCTGCACTAGTGCCTTAAACTCTCGAGCCTTAGCATCCCTTACGCTTGCTGGCATAGACCTATCCATAAAAACCACACCAAACTCCTTTCAAGTTAGTGAGGTCGACCCTACTGGTCTCCTTATGAAAAAAGAATCCATCCATAACCGTGCCATGTCTTCTAGTCAAAAACTGACTAATTTTACAGACTGGGCACTAGAGGCGCCAAAAGCCTTTCAAATCCTCCCCATGTTATCTAGGAAGCTTTGTGGACCTTTCTTGCATCAAATCTAAAAAAGGTGAGTGGCTTGAGTTTCATAAACTCTGATAATGGTACCTCTACTGTTCCTTGAATTAAGCCAACTTGCAATTAATCATCCAAACTCAATGTACTACTAACCACCTATTCTGTGGAGCTTCCATATCCCTTTTTCTATAACTTTTCCAATCTGGTCGTTAACTTCTTCACCACCCTATTAACCCCTTATAAATCGATTGTTAACCCCTATAGGGTAGTGACTCTTACTGACCAATCACCCCTCACATCCTAGGGTTGTGCTCTTACTAGACTGCCTCTAAGTGTCACCTCCGTAGTCGATCTAGCACCTCAATTTCTACTACCTCTACTGCTTTTATTCCCATGGCCTTTAGATGTGGTGACCCATGGGCCAACTATAACATCATCAAGGGCTTTTTGCTCATTAGTATCTTGAGTGGTGGCTCATCATCTAGGTAGCATTTATGGCCTAGATAAAAGAAAAACTAGTTGTGTTTGTGGCAGCAAAGGTAATCTTAGAAGTGAAGTAGTTGTGAATCACATTTGAGAAATTCAATACTAAACCAAGAGGTAAGCATGCAAAGTGACTATATTGTGTTGTATAAACTTTGGTTAGTTAAAGTGTATGAATTGTGTGATAAGTGTTTGTGAGTATTGTTGATAAAACAATGAGATTTAGTTAAGGATTGTTGGTTGATATGATGCCATTTATGGGTATAATTAAATAAATTGATTTTGAATGGATGCTAGGAAGAGTATAGTAAGCAAAGTTGCCGTGGTGGCATGCCGAAGGAGGTAACAAGAGATCGGCAAGTAGAAATTAGCTAGATACGCGCTCAAGGCAATAGCGATGTAGTGTCTCGCTATTGTGAAGTGAGTAGGAGGTGTCCATTTAAAAATAATTCCATAATTATATATAAATATAGTCATAGATATGAATTGATTTATTTTAAATGCAAGTTTGTGGAAAGTATTAGCTCGTAGATATTTTAAGAGTTTGTGAATGCCGAAGTATTTGAAATTTGTTTTGACTACATATATATACAAGCTATATATGTAAAGGATTTTAAAATCGGGAAAC
>NW_018397254.1:14661400-14672129 GCF_002168275.2 Theobroma umbraticum | reverse complement strand
ATATAATTTATGTCAAAAATGTGCTTTATTGATTGTGTGATGTGCATTCATGAATGAATTTCATTCTCACCATGCTGATTTGATGCCTAACCCTTATGCAAAAAGGTTTTACATTGCAAAGTGATACAAAAAGGGGTTTTAGTACATTACCATGATCGGTATTTTGAAAATGATTTGAAATTATATTTTGAAAACCCGATTAACTTTTACATGGTTTTATTAAATTGGGAGATTTGAGAGTAGGTCGGTTGTTACTTAGGCTGTTAGACGTGGCTGGGGCCATAGTATGTGATATACGTGGCAAGGTCACGAGTTGTTATATGTGGCTAGGCCACAAGTGTTATTCACAATTGCGACCCCCTGATTTCTCAAATATCGGCCAACATCGTTGAGACTGTTTTGGCTGTGGGGATCCGGTGGAGTGAAGCTCCCGAATGTTATTACTTGGAAGCGAGGCCACGAGTTGTATTATTCTATTCCTACTCGAGAGTGATATCTCTTTGGGTTTTCACGCATGTTGTTTTCATATGGTGAGAAATAACTATTTTTCCACAGCTCCCTTACTTATACGATGACATTGGATTTAACTTCTCGAGTACGAGATGATTTATGGATTTGCATAGAAGTTTGTTAATGTTGTATTTTATGGGAGCATGCATGTTTATGATTGATTGGTTTAAGTGAAGTTTGTGGAAATGTATTTGTCAAAACTTGAGGTTGTGTAATGATTACTGCATATTACATTGAGTATGTTGTGGAGTTATCAAACTTAATTATTGGCATCTAAATGTCATTATTCAAATATTGTGCTTATTCGGTTTAAGCAAACGATGGTATTAAAACTTGTGAGTTGAGTTGAAATTGTTCAAAAGTTTACTTAAGGCTTGTTTGGGATTTGGCAGGTTTACTCGCAAGTCTCGGATGTCGGTAACGATTGAGGGAAGAGGTCGTTACAAAAATTGAGCGAAAGGACAAAGGAAAGAGTGATGCTTACATCAAATCAATTAATTCATCATGGTGGAGAAGAAACACGGTGCATGGACCGTGCTCGAGCTTTAATGCAATGTCTTTAAAATGAGCTAGTAAACATGTTCAAATTCAAATTCATACAACTTGCTACACATAATCTAAATTGAACAAAGGCCCTTTAAGGATTCAAAATCACATTTATAAAATTTAGATTCTTTCTAGAGCTTGAGTCAGACAAGGGTATAGCAACCGAAGGAGTAATGTTTAATCCTGCACTACTTAGGATCATATAAAGACACGCATGCCAAAGAATTATACAAAGGTATTGCAACCTAATGTTTAATGCTTAAGCCCTAGTTACCTAGGTCATATAAAAGCATGCATGTCAAATAAATCTCACATTTGTTTCACTTCACCCCACATAACTAGCATTTACTCATTACTAGCTAAGAGTTCAAATAATGTGCACAATGGATAGCGTCGTTAGTAATAGAATTTTTGATTTAAAAGTCTCCCCTAATTAACATAAACAAAAGTCATTTGGCAAATGCCTTCACTTATTCAAATAACAGAACATGACATGTATGCATACAATGTCAACGATCGAAATTCATTTATTATAGAAAGGCAAACCTAATGCTAAGGTTGCTTATAACTAAATCAAATAGTAATAATTTCAAAGCATAATCCATTTATTGAAATCATTTCAAAGCCCACCCTCGGGTGACCCATTTGCCATTCAACTTAAAACTCATATTTGGAGTTTTAAATAACTAAAGTGCTTGTTCTCCATGCACCAAAGCTAATTACAATATATACATATTTATATAGCTTAATAGCATTTTAAAATCACATTTAAAGCATAACATCCAAAATCATACATTTTCCTCAAAACATATAGTTGAGTAAATTTAGTAATTCATGCTACTCATTAAAAACATGCTTAACTTATATTTATCTAAATAAGTTTAAAATGCCATGCCCAATCATAACACAAGGAGTGCTTTTCCACCAACTCCTCCAATCAACACAACCTTGCTCACAATCAATTAATTGAGCCTTCAACAGTACCTAAAACAATTATCTATCGTTAATAACCTCATTAATTCCATAAAATTCATAATAGCCATAATCTTCAAATGAAACCTTAACCAATCTCTCTCTAAACCTAAAATTGGCCTATAAACTTCATTCTATAAACGACCTAAATTCATAGTAATCTTACCTCAATGAGCTTGTGGTAACCAAACCAACTGAAAACCTAAATTTTTAAAGAAAGAAATAGATAGGGTTATTAAAGTTAGAGATAAAACACATGGAATTTAGAAGCTAGAGAATAGAAATTTTACCTTTAAATCACTTTGAAACTAGAATCCAAATTGAAATTCATGTTTGCTCAATAAGAAAATGAGAAAGCCAAGTGGGGAAAAGTTGAAAGAGAAGAAAGGTAAAGAGAGATGTGAGAGAAAAGAAAGAAAAAAGGTTGAAGGCTACTAGAAGAATAAAAGCTAGAGGAGTAAAAAAGTTTTGTAAATTATCATTTTGCCCTTATTTTTTTTGTAAAACGTTGTGTAGGTATCAATAATTTTCATATAACATTCCTTTTTAGGGCATTCTAGACACCAGGTATAGATACCCATAAAACGGGTATTGATACTTGTTATGCAAAAGGCATTCTAGGTGTCAGATATCAATACCTCATTCAAAGTTGTTAATAACTTCTTAACAGGAGGCTCTTTTTCTTTACAAAACACAATCAATTGGCTCTCCCTTTCTTTTTCTTTCAAAAAAACTTAATAGTTTATAAAATATGAAATTTCTGAGTAATAAACTTTGAAGACTGAAAATATTTAGGAAGAGCTCACCAAGCTAAGTTACCTTACTACCTTTATTCCAAAATGAGGGTTCTACATCAAGTTTCATAGGGATTTGGATTTGTGGCTTTTATTTTCTTCAATGACTATTTTAATTTTACTCTATTATTCTAGCAAGAACTCTTTCTTTAAAAGGTGGCATGCTTTGAGACAAACACCTTTTGCTCATTAGGATTGTAAAATTAATATCCATTAGACTCTTTAAGATATCTCACATATCAAGATCTAAGTGTGAGAATATTCTTCTAAGGTTGTTTCTCAACCTCATATTAGAATTCCTTGAACTTTTTAGATGATTCATATTTATATTTCATCAAATATACATAATTATATCTGGAATTGTCATTTATAAATGTGATGCAATAGTAGAAAACCTCCTCTAACATTTACATTCAATGGGCCACATACATTTGCTTGTACAAGACCTAATAATGCACTAGCTTTTTCACTTTTTGCTATAAAAGATGTTTTGGTCATCTTACCAAGTAAGCAAGATTCACAAGTTTCATATTATTCATAGTCAAAAGGTTCTAAGTAACCTTCTTTATGAAGCTTTGGAACTTTTTTTTCATTGATGTGACCAAGTTTACAATGCTAGATATAAGATTGATTTGGACCATCTAACTTAGCTTTCTTAACTATAAAATTGATAATTTGTCTATCATGTTCTACGACATACAATCCAATTGCAATCATCCCACAACCATAATAAAACATCATTTAGATAGAAGGAACAACAATTGCCTCTAATTTTAAATTCAAAGTCATTATTAATGGCCAAATAAGAAACATAAATAATGTTCCTGGTCAACATTGGGACATCATAACATTCCTTAAGTTCTACAACAAGGCAAGAAGGAAATGGTAAATAACAAGTTCCTACAACCAATGCAACAATTCTTGCTCCATTTCCAACTTATAGAAAGCCTTCATCTTTTTCCAACTCTTTATTATTCTTTAGTTCCTGCATGTTATTACAAAAGTGAGAACCACATCTAGTATCCAATGCCCAAGGTGTCAAAGATACTGTAGACATATTAACCTCAATCATTATGCTACTTGAGGTACAGACTTTGACAAGCTTTTTTTCCTTGAAAGTAGCCAAGTAAACTTTGTAGTTTCTCTATCAATGGCCTTTTTTGCCATAATGATGGTGGACATCCTTTTACATGCTACATTTAAGCTTTTGGGCCTTATTGACAAAGTCTTTGCTTTTTTCCCCTTTTTCTTCCTAATTGATTTGTTCTTTGATTTGAAAGATGAAATGAACAACAATCTATTATTTTCTTTCTTTATGGATCTCTCTATTATGTCCAATATGTTCAACAATTCAAGTAATGTAGCTTCTAATCTAATTCTTGTGCAAGTTCATCATATTTGTGAAAAAGTATCAATTATAGACTTTACAACCAAGTCAATACAAAGTTATTTGTCCATGGCAAAACCTAGACGACCAAACTTCTTTATGTAGCCAAGCATCTTTAAGCCATGAACCCTAGTTGCTTTCTACTATTTTGTAACTAATAATTCCCTTGATGCCTTATACCTTTTAGTATGACTTTGCTTGTCGAACAATTTTCTTAAGTGCAAAATCATAGTTTGATCATCCATATTCTCATGTCGTTTCCATAATTCTTGGTTCATGTTGGCCAAAATCACACATGTTACCAAATCATCATCATCTTTATGAGTCAGATAGACTTACCAAGTCTTATCACTAGTGTCCTTAATAGGGATAGGAGGAACAATATTTTCAAGGACATAATATCTTTTCTTGTTTGAGAACTATTTTCAAATTTCAATTATAGTCCAAGACACTTGGTCAGTGGGCTTTTTTGTATCTACTACGCTTCATAGTGATAACTTTTACTCATTTTGTGTTATTAACCTAAAATAAAGATTGAATGTGTGTAAGTTTTAAGCATTTATACCAATATAAGATAAGTTCTTTAATCATATTAGTTACTTCTACTATTTAATTCAAAATAATAGTCTTCCCTATTAAATCGGGAAATTCTTAATTTCTTGGTAGGCTAAGATCCAATTTATATATCTTAACCTTGAGTGGCTTAACGACTCATGATCTTTTTTGAAAAGCTTGATATATTAAATTAGGTAGATAACTTAGCTTATCAGTTATACCCAATGTAAATCCTTGATCTATTTGGTGCAATTTCTTGTCCAAATATATAATATATGTTTTGCCCAAGATTTGTCTTTAACACTATATGTCATGAGTGTTTTATCCAAATCATATTACTTAAGTAAGATCCATTACTCATAACATAAAATATTCTTGTTAAAATTGACCTTGAGTGACTCAACAAGCCAAGAATAAAAAAAACTCTGATTTTTGCTTATAATAATGGAAGGCAACCAAATCATGTTCTTAACATGTACTTAATATAATTTATGAGGGATTTTAAGTATGTGTACCAATTTATAGGGTTTAGACATATAATTTTTTATGTCTCATCATACATGCATGTATGACACTTAAATATCGCATAAAGTAAATTTATTACATCCATACTACTTTGGATGATTATGGACTTCTAACTAATCTAGTTTCCTTGAGCCATTAGAAGGAAACTATTAGGTCATTCCTTAGGTAATTGCAATCACAAGTCTTCATAGGTCTTGGCTGCAACTTCCTTGGTGTCTCCTTGGTCTCTTAGTCCTCCATCGTCGAAATTACATAAAATTTTTTTCTAACATAATCTTATAAATTATATAATTGTTATATAATTTATAAAGTTAATTCTAGTTACATTTGAGCAGAGTTAGATGATACGATAATTTTACAACCCCATAGAAAATATAGAGAAAGATAAGGCTGATAGTCCCTGTTTCAAAAATGTCATAAAATTATAAAAATTCATTTGTCCACATCCAATGGATCTATGTCCATAATCTTCCATATCTATAACCATCCATAATCTTATTATGAAAATAAAAGATTATGTTTAAATCAAGTTATTAATCTTATATGTTTGTTTAAACTAGTATTACTCAAACAATTTGAATATACTAATCTAAAATATTTGGTGCAAAATTTCCTAATCAAATTAGGTAAGTTACCTAAAATATTTGAACAAAGTTTCCAAAAAATAGTTTTAGGAATGTTTCCAACAATGATTTAGGAAAGTTTCCATAAATAATTTAGATATTTTATTGAGAGTCCTAAACCAATTGGATTCTTTATCTTAATTAGGTGTCTTAATTTTTATTGAAGTCCTAATCTCATTGAGAGTCTTAATTAATTAGGTGTTCTAATTATACTAGAATTCCAATCTTATTAAGGTAGGGTTTGCTAATCTTATTAGAATTTTAATTTTACCTTATCATGGATTTGTAAACAATTTAGAATTCTATTATACAAGCATTCTAAACCTTTTAGGAGTCCTAATCTAATTAGGCTCGACTTGTGCAAGAATCCTAAAACCTTTAGATTTCTAATCTCACTATAATTTTAATTGCATTAACCAATTACTTGTTTAATTCAACTACGATTCATTTACAGTAGCCCAAAATTTCAAAACCTTTCATCCTTATTTATAGGTGTGACTATGGGCTAGCCAGGCCCAAAACATTTTGGGCTGAGAAAATATAAGTTAGGTCGGGCTAGCCTATTTTTTATATGGGCCATCAAAACCTTGACGCAGCCCTCCTCTTCCCATCCCATGGGATAGCTTGGGCTAGCCCACTTCATTTTTTCAAAAGAAATATTCATTTCCACAATTCTTTCTAACAAACTCGCTATCAATAAAATTGTTCCATGATTTACTACATAAATTGAATAATAAAAATATTTTTACAAACAAATAAATTACATCAAACATAAATAAAGTTTCAATCTTTAATACAAACTACAATCCCATAAATATAAGTACATAACCCAATAAGTAAAAACTTTAAGACTCATTTATGTCCTCTTCAATCTTTATCCTCAAGTAAAACATTTGAATCTTGTTTGGAAAGTAATGATGTCTCAAGGTTTGAATTATTATCATCAAATATTCATTGCCATAAAAGAAAAATAGATAATGAGTTTCAATCTCAACTAAAATTATTTATTTGACAAGCAAAGATTAAAAACATTGAAATATATAAAATTAACAATACCATTAGTAACTAAATTATTAATTTTATATTGATAAATATATAAAATTATTAATTCAATTTTTTCTCTTTTGGCCAGCATGGTCGGTTCACACCAACCTAAGACAACCCACCGATCGGATGGGTTGGCCCATTTAGGCCCTATTCTAATATGGGCCTGCATTTTCAAGTCCCAACCCACCCCACTTTCATTAAAAAATAAGGTGACCTAGTGGGCCAAGCCCATTTGGATAGGTCTATCCTTATCCCTAGATGTTGGAATTCTCAAGGAAATACCAAAGCCGACTTGGGCAATTTATTTTGCCTAGAAACTAAAGGATGCTTATTTGGGTGGTCTTGGGCATTTTTGGTCAAATTTTCTTAACATACTTGACTGTGTTGCACTTGCCAAAGCTTGGCCACATCTTTTGGACTCAATTCCTGGTCATGGAAGGCATTAATTATGAACAATTTGACAATTTGCATACTGCCCAAAAATTTTAGAATTCGGCCAAAAAACATTTCCACATGTGTTATTGAATATTTGGAATTAGCAAATAGCAACCAAAATAAAACAAATTTACTTATAAGCTTCCTTTATCTGTTATTAACATAATCATGTATCCAATACACTAATTTGGCTGTCAATGATATAAGAAAATAATCAAAAGAAAAGACAAAAAGCTATCTAGATAGTTTTCCAAATAGTTTTGAAAAGTCTTTATAAAATTAGGAAGAAAATGTCTTAAACCTTTAGAAAGCTAAGATAAAGGGCTACAACTTTCATATTTAACAAGTTTCTCAATTTAGTCTCGAAGGAGTAGAAAATCATGTCAGAAGTTGAAGTAGTGTACCGGAACTAGAAATTGCAAGACAGAGTGTAGGCTACCGCAGCCATGGAGCTTTAGCGTTGTGGTGCCTTGACAAGGCAAGGACTTTGCAGTGCCTAAACGAAAATTCAGAAAGAAAAAGGCAAGAGCTTTGGTGCTGGGGCACATAAAGAGGGAGTGCCACAACACTCACATGTAGTGATGAATTTGGGTGCTTTAAGACTTCTATTTTGCTGTAAATTTGAGCCCTATTTTAACCATCCTTTCAGACCACATTGGAGAAAGAATTAAGCAAGACTTAAGCTCGAGGGTTATAAAAGAGAACATGTTGGCTTGGTACAAAGTGACTTTCAATGGTTTTCTTGTCATGCCATCTCGTAGTTTTCTTCTGGTAGATATTGTTGGGTTTGGCTATGGATGGCATGCTTGAAATTACATAGTGAAAAGTTAATTAAAAGTTTTTAAAAAATAAAATATGCCTCCACCCACAGATGTAACAACCTCTTACCCCGATCGTTACCGGCGTTCGAGACTTATGAGTGAACCCGTCAAATCCCAAACAAGCCATAATTGAACCTTTAGACATTATGCCATCAATCCATCAAATTGCTTGAATCATATACGTCTTGTAATAAGAATTATATATAAATCATAAAAAACGAACTTATCCTTTATTCACCAAAGTCGTAAGAATACATTAGAGTTTGTAGTTTCTAACTGCATATTTATACTGACACTATTTACAAATACTTCAAGTTATGGATGACTCGACCTCTAGAAGTAGAGCTACTTTGAATAAAGTGCTATGAGATGCCTTTACCTATCTGCAGTAGACCGTAAGCACCGATGATTGCAAGTTAGGTCGATCACTATATGCAAAAGGGATAATAAGGGAGTGAGTCTCATAGACTCAATAATCATCCGCTCTGTGAGTAGGGCGTAGATGGGAAACAAGTTAAGAGCAGAAGTTTTGAATATTAAAAATATAAGAATGTATGTAAACAATTTAGCTCCAAAGGGTAATTTGTGCCTTATTTGTAAAACTAGAAAGTTAATGCAAGATAATCATTTAAATCAAATATCAAACCAATTCATGTAAAGATCTCTGCCGTCAAAATCATTTAACAACTTTGCTAAAATCAAATCAGTATAATCATGCATGCTGCCATGAAATCAAACATTGTCAAATCTTTTACACAAACTCATAAATCATCTCATCATCGAGGTATTAAACACAACGTCATTTATTCATAATTAATATATAAAGCACTGAAAGCTTTTAATCAAATAGGGGAGCAGTGGAAAAACTGATATTTTTCACCGTGCGAAAGAAGTCATGTTTGAAAACCCAAAGAGATATCACTCTCGGGTAAGAAATCGTAAATATCAACCCGTGGACCCACTTCCACATATTAATAATTCGGAAGCACCCTCCACCAGATTCTCACATGCCATGGCAATCTTTACAATGTTGGTCGATATCGGAAAAATCAAGTGGTTGCAACTACAAATATCACTTGTGGCTTAGCCACATATAACAACCCATGACCTTACCACGTATATCACAAACTATGGTCCCAACCATGTCTAACAGTCCGTCAGTGACCCAAAGATTCTTTAGCTAGAGCTCACTTGTGCACAAGGGCCACATTTAACCGAAGTGACAATCGACCTACTCTCGAATCTCTCGGTTTGATAAAAACATTTAAAAGCCAACTCGGGTTTTCAAAGGATCATTTCAAATCATTTTCAAAATACTGATCATGGTAGCATATTAAAACCCCTTTTTGTAACACTTTGCAATGTAAAATCTTTTGCATGAGGTTTAGATGTCAAATCAGCATGGTGAGTATGAAATTCATTCATGAATGCAAATCACACAATCAATAAGGCACATTTTGATATAAATTGTATTGAAAAGCTTGTTTCTCGATTTTAAAATCTTTTACAAATATAACTATACATATATATAGTCAAAACACTTTCAAACTTTAAGGCATTCACAATCTCCTAGCATTTTTACCAGCTCATGCTTTCCACAATTTTTGCGCTTAAGGTAAACCAACATGTGTATATATATATATATATATATATATGATAAAAGAAATTTTAAAATGGACACCCCTTACTTATCGTACAATAGCGAGACGCTACATTGTTATTGATTCAAGTGCGTATCTAACTAATTTCTACTTGTCGATTTCTCGTTATCTCGTCCGTCATTGCACCACGACAAACTTTTCTTGCTTACACTCCCTAGCAACCCTTCAAACCCAATACATTTAATTGTACTCATAAATGACAGCATATCAACCAATAATCCTTAACTAAATCTCATAGTTTTTATCAACATTACTCACAAGCATTTATCATACAATCCATACACTTTAACCAACCAAAGCTTATTGTAGACACTTTGCATGCTTACCTCTCGATTCAAGCTTGAATTTTCAAATATGATTCACAACTTCCTCACATCTATGGCCACCTTTGCTGCCACAAACATAATCAATCAAAATATATCTCATTTTTCATTCTACTTATGATTTTAAGACTAAACACTTACCCATTGCTTATTTAGCTCCAAAATCACCATGCATTCCAAGATCTACCTACATGCCATGCCTCTGGTCCTTTGAATCTTTGTAGATTCTTGCTACCACAAACAAAATCTCACATTACAATTGATTTACAAAGCATGCATTTTAAGCAAAATGACAAATCTTTTTACCTTCCTTGTCTCGGGTTCACTAGGTCAAACCTTCACTTTCTCTTTTCTTCTTTCTCCTCTCTCCCCTTCTTCCTTTCTTCCTTTGGTTCCTAGCCAAATCTCTCTTTTTCTTTCACAAAGGTTCAGTTTTTCTTAAGACAAAGCCATTTGGTTGGCTATTTCTTTGGTGTAGGCGAACATCACAAGGTTAACTTGTGAAAGCTTTCTTTTTCTTCTCTAATGGG
>NW_018397254.1:14651065-14661382 GCF_002168275.2 Theobroma umbraticum | reverse complement strand
GTGACTTTTGGCATATTTCTTTCACCTTTTATGTGGTTAAAATCATAAAACAAAGACACTTTGAAACCTTTCCACCCGTCACTCTTATTTTCCATTCTTTTTCTATTATTTTCCTTTCTTTTCTCTTTAAATGTCATGCCAATCAACTATTCTCTTTGTTATTAACGCCACCTCTCATTGGTGGCTTGTTCATGCAATGTTTCCTTATCCATTCCTTTATCCTTTGGTTAGATTGCATTGTCCATGCATTGGTCCACATGGTGTTCTCTTTTGATTTATTTCACTTGCATTTTATTCCACATGTATTTCTATGCATTTCATTTTCATTTCCTTTTAATGCCACCTTATCACCCAATAACATTTCATGCTATGATTATACCTTTTCCTTTTCAAATTACATTACATCCTTGTGTTGTTTACTGTGCGCTATCCTTACCAAACCATGGTTTTCTCCCGTTTAAATACTTTTTATTACTTTTTATCTTTATCAACTTTCACATGGTGGGGTCTCACATATTTCCCACTGACTTCCTTCTTTTTGCATGTAATAGTAACTTTCATATGTATATCTCATATTCCTCATAATCTAAGCTTCCTTGGTTAGGAAATTCCCTTTTTTAACTTCAAATTTTGAAATTGCAAATGAGTCCTCAAACTTTTCCTTATTTACCATGTGACCATCCAAACTTTCATGGTTTATAATTTAGTCCTTTCAACACTTCTTAAATTCCAATTTCCTCTTATTTTCCTTCCTTTATATGTGTACAAATATAATATAAGGTTTGCACCTCATCAAGGCATTACCATAATATTTAAATATATACTTACTCGCGCTAGCTTTATTTAATAAGGACACAGGGGCCCTACCATTGTCATTTTTCTTCAAAATCTTTTCTTGCTTCGTCTCCCACACTTCAATTAGTCATATAATCCTCTTTTATGACTAATTTCGATTATAAATAAAATATTAATATTTTAATATTATTTTATTAATAAAATATTATTTTATTTTAAATTTTTTCACTTGTCTCCTCGGGACCCAAAATATCTTACTTTGTCTTAGTTCACCTCCAATTCACCTTTTAACTTGCTAATTCATCCTTGATAAAAGTACTATTATTAAATTTCTATTTTCTCGCATATGAAATATTTTATTTCAAATTATTCTTGTCACCCTCTAACACTTTTAAATACTTTAATTAACTTTAATTGGTATCCAATAAGTTGTATTAGCCACCATATCTGACAGGGTGTTACAACATATCACCATAGTGATATTTTAATACATAAACTAGGATATAAATCATAAAATTAGCAGCTAACTGTGCTAGCGTTCTTCTAATCAGAATAGTAATCTCCTCAATGCAACCTGTGAACACCACAAAAAGCAAGAACTCTAACTAATCAAACTCTTGGCCTCTAACAGTAGTACACATGATTTCACTTGAACCTTTTAACAAGAAGGGGGATTTTAACTATGCTTTTGTGCTAGCAAAAGGTGACAATGTTTGTCCATTTCCACTTTTTACAAAGGATGGTCAAATCACACACTTGAAAAATTGCTTCAAAAACAATTTTCTTCTTCCCAAAGTTAGTGATGGGACATAAGGAGAAAATCCCTTTTACTTTTCTGACAACTCCTTTTCTTCATCTGTGAAAAAATAGTTAAATGTGATTTACATAGCTAGGTTAAACTTAATTTTAATTTTGCAATAAGGCCCTCTAAATTATAACATATTAGAATAAAGGCCTATGACTTAATTAAGCTATTCTAATTAAGCCCAATGAAAATTAAATTAAAATAAATTCTTTTATGTTATTGTAATTTTGGCATTATAATTATAACTATTTATATATTATACCCAAAACTTAATTAAACTCTTTTTAATTAAGTTTATAGAAGTTAATTATCTAGCATGTGATTTAAGTCTAACTTAAATCACCACTCTCTAAATTTAATTAAAATGTAATCATTGTGTGTGATCTGTTAGTTTCCTAATATGTTGGTAATGGAGTTGATTAATGACTTAATTTATTAATATAAATTTCAATCAATTAATTTATAATTAATTCCATAAACCAGGATTGACATCTAACAATGTATTATGGCCACACAATTGTTAGGAGAGTCAAAAGGTTCTTTGACAATCTTTCAGTGTATAGTCTATCAGTATAACTCATTCACTCATCATATATCCTACAAATGATAAGAGCTTGGTACGATGTCTACTCTTATTGACCTCCACATTTGTTCCTGCACATATAGCATTAGTTTTATAGAGACTTATGAAACCTTTTCATAATCTCCAAGTTGCCTTGGCCAAAGACTTCAATAAGATAATGTTAACCAAGAACTAATAGGATATGTTCTCTAAAATCCTTGAAGCGATTATTCTTATCTTGACCAATCATTTGCCTTCACTTGCTTCATTCTATACCCAAAAGTATCTTATTTAGGCATCGTTGGTTAGGCACCCATAAGGATGAAATTATAGCATAGCACTCCGCATATAAAACAACATAATGTCTCAAGTCTAGAGAGTGTTAAACGACTGACACATGAGAAGTGTTTCATAGACATTGGAGTGTATTACCAAATACACTTTTCATAGCAGGTCATATTCAGTAAACTTGCTCTCCTAGGCCAGTACGTACATTCTAGCTCCAAGCATCATTATACTTTAATCTATGAGATCAATTGCTTACTTCCAAAGTAAGGAACATAAAATGTACCAGTATCTAAGTATCACTGATGTCCAGTTTCAATGATACATTGACTAGGAACATTTTGAAATTATACTTTGATGCATATGGATCTTATAACTATAACCCATAATAGTTTCTTTGTAAGGCATATTAATCTCCTATACTTCATATAACTAGACTTATAACTCATTATAATTAATATCTTATTGATGAAGAAAAACCTCTAATCATTCAATATGAATGATATCGTTACATGATTGGAACCAAGCCTTGACGAATTTCGATTGGTTGTAGGGCTTATCCCAACTTTCTCCCATTAGCACAAAGCCAATTGCTACCTCATCGTAATGTGGATCCAATCCATTTCTCAACCATGCCTCTTTGTTAACTCGTTTGTATCCTTTAATATGGTTAATTGCTTTTGCTCTTGTGACGTCAAAACATCTTATCATATTACTATATTTAGATCTAATGAGACCTAGGTTCTTGGTGTGGCTCTAGTGTTATATTAACAATGGCCAAAACCTTTTATTAATTCCATGAGCTAAAGATCTAAATATCTTCTTGCTTGAGCCTTTAATAGGATATATGTAACACCCCTGATTTTTGATGTGGCATAAATGTGAAATTTGCCAAGTGATTTGAGGAGTTATTTAAGTTTTGATGAATACAATTATGTTTAGGGGGTAAATGACTATGAATGTGGGTTTAAATTAAGATTATTAATGAAATTGTGCAAATATTTGGCCCTTTGACATTTAAGTATGTCGTTGAGGTAAATATCAATGAAAATGATGAATGGATCCTATGGATTGAGGATTTGGTTAAATTTGATGTATATTTGAGAATATATTATGAGGAATTGAATTATATGAGTTATTTGAGGAATAAGACTAAAAAGGGAAATGATTTTAGGGTGTTAAGTTCAGATTTTTGAAAATTTGGGTGTAAAAAAGTTGAAATCTGGGCAAGATGTATTGATACATTAGAAAATTTATTGATACATTCTTGGAAAGATGAATATGTATCGATGCATTGCCCTAATGTATTGATACATTTGAAGTAAAGAGCACCCAAGACCATTTTGCCCTAAATGCATCAATACATTGAGGCAATGTATCGATACATTCATTTGAAATTAAGGTAGATGTATCCATACATTTTCAAATGTATCGATACATTAGAGAAAAAAGGTGAAAAATAAAAAAGGGTTTCGGGGCCATTTTTACCCCATTCTTTTTCTAAGCTTTTTCTCTCATTCTCTTTCTACCCTTTTTGAACCTTAAGCCCCTAAATGCCATTTAGAGCCCATTTGAGCTATATCCAAGCTTGGGAAATGATCTGAAGGTAAGATTATGCAATTTTACTAATTGATTTTCGATTTAATCTATTAATAACCTCGGATCTAAATATTTTTAAATTTGGCCAAACTCTCTTCATTTGAGTTTATTAGAGACTTAGAGCTTAGATTTGGGCAACCCAACTTTAAGGTAAAGATTTAGCTCATTTGTTGGGAGATTGAGCATATATATTGAATTTTGTTATTTTTGAAAAGTTGGAATATGTTTGGAAAGCTAGGAAATAAATATTCTTATAATGTTTTGATTTGTTCAAAGGGAGAATAGAGGCTATTGATGCATTTGTGAGCTGGGAGATGGTTGGAGGCTAAAGGTTGAGCTTGATTGTTGTGTGTGTCGGATTGTCAAGGTGAGTGGGTTAAATAAAATGCATGTCATGCATGACGCATGGAAGATGCACTGCATTGGTATTAAATTTTGTATGTAGGCTTAGATGAACATACTTAGGCTTAAGAACACATGATTTATGTGTATGTGTATATATGAATATGTATATATGATTGTCTAGATGTAAGTGCCTAGGCTACAAAAAGAAACCGTGGATTGTGTGTTTGTGTGTTGTGATGTGAGCCACGTAGGGTAGCCTATGTTGCATAAGCCTAAACTAGGAGGTTTATAGGCAATGTTAAACCTTTAAGAGTGGATTAGCTTAGGTGATTGATATGTCAAAATGATTTAGTTGAATAATGCTTTAGACACTCAAAGGCAGCTAGAACCTTAATAAGCTTAGAGATGATTAAAGCTTGATACATGTGATTTGTGCGTTATTGAGGAAATGTGAATGACAAAGGCATGATGACTTTACTTGTTGACTTGTGCTTCTTTTCGAGGGGTGAATTTCAAATGTTGATCTGATTTGTGGATGAATGGAGTCTGCCACCTTATGATTACGTTGGTGCCTCAAGGATGGTTGTAAGTAGGGGCAGTGGTTGATATCCAGCTTGGGACTCCCACCTGTAGTGTACGATGTTGACTATTGGGAGATTACTCTAATCGATGATTTGTTTCTTCGTCAGCTACTTCGATGTTGTGTGTGATTTGTTCTCCTTCCATTGCTTTGCCACATGCATGATATGTTTCTTCACTAACGGCTTTGCCTTGAGCGTGATCTATTTCTTCGTCAGTTGGCCACTGAGCATGATCTTATTTTGTCTGAAGGAAGACCACTTGTTGACTTGATAGTTGTGGAAGGCTTAGATAATTACGATCTAATTATGATGTGATACTCCAATGACTAGAGTGTGCCATGGAAAATGATTTGAATAACTTGATTGGCTTCGAGGTTAAGCCTATTGATATATGTGATGATCTTTGGAAAGATTGAGTATGCTGTTATGCCCTCACATGGGAGATTATAGGGATAATGATATATCCTACATTTAAAGATGTTTCCTAAAACATCTAAATGCACAGATCGTGCATATATTTTATATGTGAGTTTATTATATGTATGACTTTTTTATTTGCACCACTCACTAAGTATTATAGTACTCATCCATTTATGTACCGTATGCATATAAATAGACCATGAAGGAGCATGGCAAAGGTCGTCTGTAGACAAACTGATTTTGGCATCCGATAGGTCTTCTGTTTGGTTGCACAGCTGAATCCATCATGAGCTTTTGCATATAGTTGGCTTCGATGTATGTAGGTACAATGTGCCATTTGAAGTTATATGTAAGGGTTGTTATGTATGAACCCAATTTGAATGACCAACGTATGGCTTTATGTATAATTGTATAGATTGTGAGCCAAGGATAATGTAATATATTTGAAATTGTTACTAATATTTGATTATAAATCCCTTGGCATTTGAGTTATATGGTTGTGAACTCTGAAGCTTGCTTGGGTTTAGTGGCCTTGCCTGCTGGGCTCGTGTGCCTATCACAGACCCTTGGATTTGGTTTGTGACAATGTATATGTCCTTGGTTATATATATGTTCATATTCTTTTTCTAATTGAAACTATTCCAACTTGACTATGCTTCATGCATCACGTGCATTTTGTCACTTAATATTGTGCCATCCATTGCTTATTAAAATTTGGCCTTTTCTTGATACAAATATTACATCGTATGTAATTGTATCAATAAAGAACTATATTCACTCCTGCTAACCTATTCATGTGTATAAGACAAGCTCACTAACATATTCTATTACATCCAACTCTTTGGATCTCATTAAATAGAATAAAGTGTGAAATTACATTAAATCATATTTAGTAGATTATTTAATATGAATAATACACCTAAGTGTATCTTACAAAATCCATGGAGTTCTCATACAATTATATTGATTATACAAACTTAATGCAAAATCTCTAGTATTGAATTCCAATGTAACAACAGTAATATTAAGTAACTATTTTCTTCATGTCATCATGCTCCCACTAAATTCAAGATTCCTTGTGAGATTAGTATTCCAACTCTTTTGAATATTCCTTAAAGTTACATACATACATGCCAATGCATGCTTGGAATTGTATTGGTTTTAGAAGACCATTATGGGCTTAATGTATGGAGAGGTATGGACCAAATCATATCACAATATGGCTTTGCTTTCTTCTTTTGAAAAATCATCTCTATGTTTTATTCAAAATAAAGTTCCATCTTTACATGAGTCAAAATTCATTCTATTGATTAATTAATCACAAACTCAAATTATCTTTTACAAAGATCTTATCTTAAGTAAGGTCATTTGATTACTTGATTAATCTTAATTGATTAAGTTTATTTTAATCAAACTAATTTGACATAAATCTTAATTTGTAATTGATCAAATACCATTGCAAGGAGAAATATGAAATATACATAATAATAAAGATATAATTAGTCCAAATAATTATTTAAAGATGAAACATTAAAACTTTAGCATCTAAATGCTATATATAAATGTTTCACAAGTCACCCATATGGCAATAAATGTCAAAACATTTAACCAAATTATCCAACAAATCAAATCATGAGTTTAAATAGGGGCACAACCATCCATATGTAGCATCTAATGCTTCAAGTAGTGCATCGATGTGGCCACCTCCTCAACTAAGATCTTACTCATTTTTACCCTTGGTCTTTAAAATATGTCAAACATATTCGAACCAACATAAGGTATCATATACCTTTACAATATAAAGTAGTATATCTTAACAAATGGTACTTGAATTATAAACTTCATTAAGCTTCTTCTTCTTGTTTATAGTAGCTAGGTACTCCTTGCAATTCCTTCTCCAATACCTAGTTTTGCCACAATGATGGCAAATGTCATTCTTTTTGTCCTTTTTGACACCTCCATTAGGCTTCAATGCCTTCTGATTTGGGAATGTTACCTTTTTCCCTTTGTGGGTTTTCTTCTTGTTTTTCTTCGTTTGAGCCTTTGAAGAAGAGAAAGAAACAAAGCTCCTTTTTCCCTTTTGATGGACTTCTCCACTATGTTCAGCATGTTCAGAAGTTCAAGAAAAGTAGCTTCCAAATGATTCATATGGAAGTTCAACACGAATTGATTGAAGTTGTCAGGAAGAGACTATAGCATTAAGTCAGTACCCAGCCCATGATCCATCACCAATCCTAATTGTCCAAGTCTTTCAATGAGTTTAATCATGTTTAGTATATGGGATCTGATAGAACTCCCTTCTATCAGCATGCATTGAAACAATTCGTTAGATATCTCATATCTCTCAATATGCCCCTCCTTATTGAACAATTCTCTAAAGTGAAGAATCATGGATTAAACATCCATGTGCTCATGCTGCTTTTGGAGCTCAAGGATCATACTGGCTAGCATCATGCATGCTTCTTGATCATCATCATACTTTTGACATTGATATGTCTCCTTATCCTTAGTACTAGCATCATCAATAGGGATTAGTGGAATAAGTGTGTCAAGGACATGTGATTTCTTCTTCTGTTTCAAGACGATCTTTGAGGTTCCAAAACCAATCCAGGAAGCTTAAGCCGGTGAGTTTGTTTGCATCCAAGATGCTTCGAAGTGACAAGTTGTTAGCCATGTATATAGATTATGTCTAAATAGATAAGAAAAAAGAAATAAATATAATTATGTGTAAACTATTTAAAACAAGGCTTTAAAATTTTAAATAGGTCTCCAATTATTTTATATGTAAAATGAAAACCCTTAAAGTCATTTTGAAAAGTCTCTTATAGGAACTTTTTAGTGGGTTAGGACCTCTTTCAACTTACCATGACCTTGAGTGTGCTCAACAAGCCATGATATGCCTAATTGGATAGATAACTCAGTTTATCATCGCATCTTTTATGTGACTCCTAGATCAGCCTAAACATATCATATCTGTTTCGCCTCGCCATTGCCTCTAGTTTCCATAACAATCAAGTTTCCAAGCATTCAGATTTTAGGAAACTAGTTGAGTAAGACCCATTAATAGCTCAAACATACTTGGGTAAAAGTGTGGCCTTGAGTGTGCTCACCAAGTCTACGATTAAAAGAACAGCCAGGTTATCTTGCTAATTGGTGCAAGGTAACTTAGTCATGCATAGCATGTGACTTAATATTTTCATGAGGGATTTTGTTTTGCAAATTTATTAAGGTCTCATTTTGCATGCATGGCATTTCTTAAAATGTATAAAATAAATCTATCACATGCAAACTAGTTGAGATAAATATAGACCTCAATTATAGCACAATCACATTAGGCTTAAGTCAATAAATAGCTACATACATTCATCAGCAAGAGTACACAAAAATTTAAAACATGTCTTAATCAAATCGATAATCGTATGAAGTATTTGAGATAAAAAAAAAGTTTTATACTGTTTTTAATTCTAACATTAGAGAATTTTACTAATCAAAAATAGTAATTCTTTAACTCATAATTTCATTATGATTAGAATTACAAATTTATTACAAATTACAAATTGAACAATTTTAATTTGTGTTCCTAAACATATTTAGGCAACCAATTAAAAATCTAATTTAATTAAAGATTGTATGTTTGTTATTAGCTAATCTTATTAGGGAATATCTTAGACAATTTAATTATTAAATTTAATGTCACATTAGATTATCTTCTTGTAAGAAGTCAATTCAAAAGTAAATTTGTCCATAAATATTTAAACTCCTACTACTGCTAGGAATCTAATTCATAGATTAATGTTATCTTCAATTATTTAAATTTTGACACCTTAAATTAAGGAATCACATTCCATAATTTATTAAATCAATTACCAATCTTTGTGGAACATATTCCATAAATATTTAATTAGCTAATGAAGATATTTTAACTTCCATAATTTAGAAATCACATTTCTTTATTTATGTATATGCTAATATATCATCTTTGACATCCTTAATTTTAGGAAACATATTCTTTAAATTAAATGTTTTAAAAATCAACATAATTATGGAACTAATTCCATAACTTATCCTTAGTGAGTTAACTATTTAATTGATCATTTATTGGTTTAAAATTTGGACAAATCCTATGTCTTATCCAAGACAATATCTTGCTCCAGACAGCTACAGACATGTCTTAATTACATGGCATTATGGTGGTCTATGTTTAGAAATTTAGGAGGCGACATGTCTCATGTAACTATTCTAGAATATTTTCCAAAATTTTTAGAGGTGATTTGGCCATTCAAAAAATTCAAAAACCATGACCATTATCTGTAGGTGGTGGAATCAGTTTTTGAGGCCTTTCGAAATTCCTTGTGACTTAAAATTAGGAATTTAATTCCTATTAAAATTTATCCTGATAGATAACTAATGGAACTATTCCAAAATAATTTTTTAAAATTTTAGAAGGCATTTTTGGCTGTCAAAAAAATTCAAAACCGTGACCTTTATCTACAAAGGTAGTTTCAGTTTTGTTTTACTTTTGAAGCTATTTGGTAGCATAAAATCAAGAATTTAATTCCGAACAAAATTTTTATTGATAGAAAAGTTATGGAACAAATACATATTGATATTTCAAGATTTTAGGAAATGTTATTTTCTATCAAAAAATTCAAAAATCGTGGTTTGCTGTTGTAAAGGCAACAACGGTTGGACTCCACCAACTCAGTTTATGAAGGCTTAATTCTAGGGATATAATTCCTTAAAATTCTTGGTAAAAGTTTGGATAATTTATGGAACTTTTCAATAAAAAAAATCCTTAGCCAATTGGTGCAACTAATTGTACAAATTTAGACCTTTCTTGGTTGCCAAGCCAAACAAAACTGTGACTGTCACTGTTGCAAACATAAGTTGTTTCAACTACGTTTTGGTAGCTTTACCTCCACCAT
>NW_018397254.1:14628801-14651055 GCF_002168275.2 Theobroma umbraticum | reverse complement strand
TAATCACTCATCTATGAACATTTCCAATAAGTATTGATCCATTAAGTTTTCAACATTTTATAAGGCACTTAAAACTTATTTAAAAGATGAAAATCAGACCTTTACAAAAGCTGGGCAGAATCTGATTCTCCCACAAATAACGCACCACAATGTCATCGGATTGCCACTTTAATTTCAGAATTAATTTGTGCATCTTATGCACTAACTAATCTTCAGAAATTTGATATTACAATGAGATTAATATGGCGAGAAGTAAGATTTAAAAATTCACAAGAAAATCTGCCCAGAAATCAAAATAACTAGAACATAGTGTAAAGTTTAAAACTTACTTCTTTGTTTCCTACAAAACCCATACACCTCATAACCCTTTCAAACAAGGTATCAACAATTGTTAGACATCTTAATGTATTAAAATCAAGCCATTGATGGCTCTAATACCACTGTTGGGTTTGGGTATGGACGACATGCTTGAAATTACATAGTGAAAAGAAAATTAAAACTTAAAAAAACAAAACAAAACATACCCCCACCCATGAATCACCATGGTGATATTTTAACACACAGAATGACTTATAAAATCATAAAATCAAAAGCTAACCTTGCCAACATTCTTCTGATTGGAATAGCAATCTCCTTAATGTAACTCACGAACACTACAATAAGTAAGAACCATAGCCAATCAAGCTCCTGGCCTCCAATTGTAGTACACATGATTTCACTTGAACCTTTCAACAAAGGAAGGATATTTCAACTATGCTTTTATGCTAGCAAAAGAGGACAGCATTTGTCCCTTTTCACTTCTCACAAGGATGGCCGAATCACACTCTTGATAAATTACTTCAAAAATAATTTTTCTTCTTGACAAAGTAGGCGATGGCACACAAGGACAAAAGCCATTTTCCTTTTCTAACAACTCTTTTTTTTTAATTTGTGAAAAAATAGTTAAATGTGATTTATATAGCTAGGTTAAAATTAATTTTAATTTTGCAATAAAGCCACCCAAATTGTAACACATTTCAATATATGCCCATGACTTAATTAAACTATTTTAATTAAGCCCAATGAAAATTAAATTGCAATAATTTCTTTTACATTATTGTAATTTTGACATTATAATTATAACTATTTATATATTATGCCTAAAATTGAATTAAATATTTTTAATTAAGTTTATAGAAGTTAATTACCTAGCATGTGATTTTAATCTAACTTATATCATCACTCTCCCAATTTAATTCAAATGTAATTATTGTGTGTGACCCATTAAGTTCTTAACATATTGATAATGGAATTGATTAATGACTTAATTAATTAATATAAATCTCAATTAATTAATTTATAATTAATTCTTTAGACCAAGATTGGTATCTAGAAATGCATCATGACTATCCAGTTGTTAGGATAGTCAAAGGGTTCTTTGACAACCTTTCAGTATATAGTTTATCATGTAATTGATGCCCTCATCCTATATCTCGAAAATGATAAGAGCTTGGTATAGTGTCTACTCTTATTAACTTCTATATTCATTCCTGCAGTTATAGCATTAGCTTTATAGGGACTTATGAAATCTTTTCATAATCTCCAAGTCGCCTTGGCTAAAGACTTCAATTAGCTAATGTTAACTAATAACTGATAGGATATGTTTTTTAAAACACTTAAGGTGATGATTCCTATCTTGACCACTCATTTTCCATCACATACTTCATACTATACCCAAAAGCATCCTGTTTAGGCATCTTTGGTTAGGAACCCTTAGGGATAAAATTAAAGCTTAACACTCCATATATAAGACAACTTGGTATCTCAAGTCTGGGGAGTATTTACACGACTAAAACATCAAAAGTGTTGCATAGACATTGGAGTGCATTACTAAATGCACTTCTCATAGTGGGTCATGTTCAGTGAACTTGCTCTCTTAGGCAAGCACCTACATTTTAGTTTCAAGTATCTCTATACTTCAATCTATGAGATCAATTGCTTACTTTCAAAGTAAGGAACATAGAATGTACTAGTCTCTAGGCATCATTGATGTCTAGTCTTAATGGTACATTAACCAAGAACATTTTGATATTATCTTTTGATGCATAAGGATTTTATAACTGCAACCCATTACAATTCTTTTGCAAGGCATATTAATCTCAAAGACTTCATCTAATTAGACTTATAACTCATTATAATTAATGTCTTATTGATGAAGAAAAATCTCTAATTATTCAATATAAATGATGTGAACCAAGCTTTGACCAATCTCAATTGGCAACATAGCTCATCCCAACAGATATTTGCACTCTCATAAGCTTGAAGTCGAAACGCATCCATCTCATTGAGTAGTAAAAGATTCTTCTTTCTAGTGGCTTAGAAATCAAAGTTCAATTTCTTGATAGTCCAATATGCTTTATGCTCAAATTCAACTGGAAGATGGTAAGCTTTGTTAAAAAACAATCTAAATGGAGACATCCCAAACAAAGTTTTGAACACAGTTCTATAAGCCCACAATGCATCATCCAACCTCTTAGACCAATTTTTTCTAGGTGGACACACAATCTTCTCAAAAAATCTCTTGGTTTCTTTATTTGAAACTTTAACTTGCCCACTTAGTTATGGGTGATAAGTCATGGCAATCTTATGTTTAACTCTGTATTTAACAAGGAGTGCCTTAAAATACTTGTTGCAAAAGTGAGATCTTTCATCACTAATATTAGCTCTAGGAGTGCCAAAATGAGTGAAGATATTATTTTTCAAGAAGTTCATCACCACCTTAGAGTCATTAGTCTAGAATGCTACACTTCAACCCATTTAGACACGTAACAAATAGCAACTAAAATATATTGATTATTGTATAAAGGAATAAATGGACCCATAAAGTCAATTCTCCAAACACAAAAATCTCTACCTCAAGAATGTTGTTAAGAGGCATCTCGTGTCTTTGTGAGATATTGCCAACCCATTAACATCTATCACACTTTTCAAAAAAAATAATGAGCATCTTTAAAAAGAGTAGGCCAATAAAAACCTAATTGAAGAACCTTGGTAGCAATTCATTGACCTCCATAATGTCCAGGATCCGAAGAGTGACAATGATGTAGTATATTCTCAATTTCTCCTCTAGAACACACCTTTTAAGAATTTGATCCCTACATTACTTAAATTAAAAAAGCTCATCCAAACATAATTTTTGACATCATGCAAGAATTTTTTCTTTTGTTGAGAGTTCAAGTTAGGAGGGATAAGATTACTTACAAAGGAGTTTACAAAATCAACATGTCATGATAATCTTTTCTGCTTATTCACATGAAATAGCTATGCAACAGGAAAATATTTCATTAATCACAGTTAAATTGCCAACTTGTGTCCCATTCTCCAATCTTGATAGATGGTATGCAAATTGAATTTTAGACCTTTTCTATCCTAAATTTTTAAGTCAAATTCCTGTTGTAAAAATACCTATCTTAATAAGAATGGTTAGGCATTCTTTTCAATCAAATATTTGATTCCTAAATTGTCAATGTAATCAATGACTTTTGTGCCAACAAGGTAGGAGCAAAAATTATCAAGTGCAAACACTATAACAAGCAAATCCTTTTCAGTAGTGGTGTTATTTGTCTAGGCTTTAGTTAATGTTCTACTAACATAATAAATTGGATGGAGGATCTTCTCTTTTTGTTAGCTAGGGATTGCACCAACCATATTATCAATTGCATCACACATAAGCTTAAAAGGAAAATTCCAATCTAGGGCTATGACAATAGGTGTATAAATTAAGTTCTTTTTCAACTCCATGAATGCCTTAAGACATGCATCATCAAAGTGAGTAGGTCCATCTTTTTCTAAAAGATTGAAAAGTGCCTTTAAAATTTTTGAGAAATCCTTGATGAAGTGCTTATAAAACCTAGCTTGACAAAGAAAACTCCAAATGCCATTCATTCAAGTTGAAGGTGGAAGTTTCTCAATTCTCTCCATCTTGGCCTTGTCAACTTCAATCCATCCACTGGAAACTCTATGTCTAAGAACAATGCCTTCTTATACCATAAAGTGACATCTTTTCCAATTTAACACCAAGTTGGTTTTTTCACATCTTTTAAGGACTCTAGTAAGATTACAAAGACAATTGTCAAAAGTATCACCAAATATTAATATCATCCATATATACCTTAAGATATTTTTCCACCATGTCAAAAAGAATTACCATCATGTATCTCTGAAAAGTAACAGAGGCATTAAAAAGTCTAAATGGCATTCTTTAAAAGGCAAATGCTTCATATGGGCATGTGAAAGTGGTTTTCTCTTGATCTTTAGGAGCTATAATACCTTGGTTATATCTGAATAACTATCCAAAAAGTAATAGAAATCCTTACTAGTAAGTCTATTAGGTATCTGATCAATAAATGGAAGAGAGAAGTGATACTTTCAAGTAGCCTTGTTGAGCTTTCAACAGTCTATACACACTTTTCAACCTGTCACAGTTTTAGTAAAAATGAGATCATTGTTGGCATTAGAAACTATAGTCATACCTTTTTTCTTTTGTACACATTGGACTAAACTCACTCAAATACTATCTGAGATAAGATATACAATACCAGCATCTAACTACTTTATAATCTCTTTCTTAACCACTTATTTCATAATTAGATTCAGCCTACATTGATGCTCAATGGTTGCTTTATGGTTGTCCTTAAGAAGGATCTTTTGCATACAAATAGATAGATTAATTCCTTTAATGTCTACAATGATCCATCCTATTGCCTTTTTGTACTTTCTTAGCACACAGAGAAACTTATCTTCTTACACATTATTAGGAGAAAAAGAAATAATAACTGGCAAAGTAGATGAGTTACCTAGGAAAGCATACCTTAGATGAGTAAGCAATGGCTTAGCCTAAGTGTGGGAGGCTCTTTAATGGAAGGCTTGGCTGGTGATGATAAAGTAATTCCAATGACTCAAATTGAGGTTTAATGAGACATGCTGGGGCATCCACCAATTTTGCATATTTAAGAACTTTATCATCATCACTATCACAAGTAGAAATTAAAGAAGTCTCAAGTGGATCATTGGAATAGATCTTAATAAACACATCATTGGCAATGCTATTCACCTCATTAATTGCAAAACACTTATCAGAATTATTTGAAAATTTTAAAGCTCTGAAAATATTAAAAGTTACCTATTGATCTTGAACCCTTAAGGTAAGTGTTCTTTTTTCAACATCAATGAGAGCCCTAGTAGTGCATAAGAGTGGTCTCCCATGTATAATTGGAACATCTAGATCATCCTCCATGTCTAGCATAATAAACTTTATTGGAAAAATAAACTTACCAACTTTTACTAAAATAGCTTCCACAATACCTCTTGGATAGGTGAGAGGTCGATCAACAAGTTGTAAGCATAGCAGTAGGTTTGATTTCTCCTAAACCAAGGTTTTGATAAATAGACAAAGGCATCAGATTGATATTTGCTCTTAAACCACTTAGAGCTTTTACAAAGAATAAAGTGCCAATGGTGCATGGAATAGTGAAACTACTTGAATCTTTAAGCTTTAGTGGAAGCTTATTCTGAATTATGACACTGCACTCTTCAATAAGTGCAATAGTCTTAATTCACTCAATTTTCTCTTTTTACTCAAGATGTCTTTCAAAAACCTCATATAGATGGGCATATTTTCCAAAGTTTCAATAAAAGGAATGTTAATATGAAGCTTTTTAAATACCTCAATAAATCTCTAAAATTGCTTATTAAGCTTCTACTTTTAAAAATGTTGAAGGAAACGTGGTTGTGGTCGTGGTTGTGGTGGATTTAATTGAGGTTTTTCTCCTTGAGCTTTTTCATCAAAATTTTCAACAACAATTTCTTTTTTAGCATTGCTATATTTAACCTCTTTCTCAACAAGCTTAATTAGATCATCAAATTGAACACTATTATCTCTCCATTCTTGAGTGTGATTGCCTTACCTTGCTCCTTACCTTCTTTTCGATGATTGAGTTTAGTGTTACTAGGTAAAGCACCCTGAGGTTTACTATTAATGCCATTAGCTAACTGACCCATTTATGTCTTAAGATTTATAAGTTATGCTACTTGACTCTGGATGACAGCATCATTCTTATTCATATATTGCATAACATTTCTTCTATAGTTAGATTTTTCTTAAGCAAATGAGCTTTAGCTTGTGGTGGAAAACCAAGAGGAAATTTTGGTTTTGCTATTAAAGAAGATCCCTGGTTATTACCACATGAGAAGTTAGAATGATTCCCCCAACCAAGATTGTAAGTGTTAGAATAGGAATTATTTTACTGCTTATTAAAATTTCCAACAAACTGTGCAAATTCAATAGTTATAGGATACTGATCACTAGGATGCCTATCTCCACAAAACTCACATGTTGAAAAAGGACTCTGAACAACATGGACACCTAAAGTATCAATTTTCTTGGTGAAAGTAGTCATTTGTGTAGTCAAAGCATTAATTGTATCAAGGTACTGAATGCCAGTAACTTTTCTTTGACCTAATCTCTTAGATGGCCATTAATATTTGTTGGAAGCCATCTCCTCTAGCAAATCATAAGCATTATCAATGGATTTACTCATCGGTGCTCCTCCTATTGCAGCATGACTAGTGGTTCTGGTCTCAACTAACCATTATAGAAAGTTTTCCATTTAGGTAACCCATGGTAAGAACATTTTTTAATCAATTCCTTATACCTTTCTCAAGCCTCATACAGTGATACGGAATCGAATTATATAACCAAGGTAATGTCATTCCACATCTTAGCAGTTTTAACTAGTAGAAAAAACTTAGCTAAGAATTTTTGAGCCAAATCATCCCATATACTAATGGAACTAGCTAAAAATGAATTTAACCAACTCTTTGCCTTGTCTCTCAGTGAAAATAGGAAAAGCCTTAATCTAATGGTATCATAAAAAAAGTCATTAGTCTTAAATGTCTCATAAATCTCTAGGAAATTCACAATATTTGTATTAGGATCATCATTCGGCAATTTCTCAAATGAAATTGAAAACTGAATCATCGAAATGATTATTAGCTTAATGTCAAAGTTATTGGCTTTGATGGTAGGTCTACGGATGCTAGAATGAAGGCTTTGAACTAAAGGTACAGCATATTCTCTAAGGACTTGTTTCGTTCTTGCTGATCAACCATTGTTTTGAATTAAGTTGAAGCTTGTGAATTTTCTTTCCAAAGTTTTCGATGATTCGTTTCAATTTTTGGATCAAAAGGAACAATCTCCAAACTTCTCACTCTTCGCATACAACAACTAAAAGTACTTGAAAAGAAAGAAAATAAAAGTTTGAATCAAGACTAAAATTGCCTGGTATTAATATTAACAAAGAAAATTTGACGCAAATTCCCTAGTAATGGCACCAAAAACTTGTTTGCTGGATTTACCATGCAAGTGCACGTATTGTTAATAAGTAATATAATAAAAAGCAAAGTTCGTTCCCACAGAGAATTGAGTAAATCTTGTTTTGATAAGTACTAAAATTAACACAACTTAATCTTATTCAAACAATCGAATTAAATGCTATTGAAAATTAAATAAACTAAAACTAAACAAAAAAAAACAATAATATCAATTTAACTAGAATCAATCAACCAAAAGTTTAGAATTACAATATCCTCTCAATGCTTGATCTGAATCTTTTCTACTCTTTGTTTTCTTACTAGATAGCTGAGTTATTAACCTAGAGCTTTAATATATTTATAAGTCTCTTCCAACGTTCTTATAAATATATATTACTTAACCAACTTACTATATTCCTATGCAAATTAAAATTAAGAAAGACTTTTTAAGTTTAGACTCTTATTATGGCTACATATAACATGTAAGTGTATTCTTACCCTACATACGAATCAAATCAATCATCTCATGTAATTGATATTGAACGTAAGCTATTTCATCCACGGCTTACACTAAACTCCCTCTACTAGTTCCATTTTGGTTTCCAAATCAATCTAATTTATGATTAAGCAATCAGACGCATTAAGGTAGCATTTGGTATGAGGAAAGTGAGAGCACATTCCCTGTAATGTGCCCAATTAAATTACATTAGAGTGTTTATTTTACAACAAACTACTGCAATGTAAGATTGCAATGCAATCACATTATAGCCAAGGGATGTAATGCGATTGCAGTCCAAAACTAATGCAATCACATTACATTACACTCTGTAATGTTCTTAAAGGTATTTTTACCCTTCAACTTTATTACCTTATTAAAAATATTTTATAATATTATAATTAAAATAAAATTATTAAAATAAAATATATAATATAGGAATCAAATATTAAAATAAAATAAAATATAAAAAATTAAAATTTATATAATACAAGTAAATTATATTAAAAAATGAAAATAAAATATATAAGATTATATAATAAATGAAAATAAAATATATGACATTCAAAATATATTTAAAAGATGATATTATATAAAAATTAATAATAAAAAATATAAATATATTAAACTTGTATTTTAATAACTATGGATAATTTTGAAAATTAATATTACATTCCCAGCAAAGTACTTGTAAACTAAACGTTACAATGTTATCTTCTCTGCATTTTAATCATTATTTTACTTGTATACCAAACACTGTATTGTTATTTTCCCTGCAATGACTTGCTTGCAATCACATTACCTGTAATCACATTACCTGTAATCACATTGCATTGTAAAGTACCAAACGCCATCTAAGAACTGAATTGAAATAAACAACTCAAACACTATCAATCATATGCAAGAAAGAATATTAAAAATTCAAGCTACACATTAGGTTCAATTGCAATTCTAGATTAAAAATTTAGTTCCACATAACCATTAAAAACATCATCCGAAAAAGTTTAACCATCAAAACTAAATAAAGAAAGTATAAAGATAACAAAAGGACAAAGAACTTCAAGATTTGTTAAGTCTTCAATCCGCAATCTTCCTTGTTTTCCTTGTTTTCTTGCTAGCTTAAATGCCTTCTTCTTCAAAAAACTATTGCTTAATTGTTTCTTAAATGTGCTCTGGAAAGATGGTTAAAATAAGGCCCAAATCCATAGGTAATAGAAGTCTTAAAGCACCTAAATTCTTCACCACATGTGAATGTTGCAGTGCTCCCTCCTTAGGCGCCGCGGCGTCGAAGCTCTTACCTTTTTTTCTAAAATTCCTTTTGAGCGTCAAAATGCTATATCCTTAGAGGCTGCAGCACCGTGTCTTTTGTTTGGCAAAAGCTTCCTTGCCTTATTAGGGCTCTGTGGTGCTAAAGCTCCATGGCCGCGACACCCTACACTTTGTCTTGCAATTTTTGGTTCTACTACACTACTTCAACTTGTGACATGATTTTCTCTTTCTTTGAGGCTGAACTAAGTAAAGTGTAAACATGAAAGTTGTATCCCTCTCTGTTTGCTTTCCAATGGTTCAAAAATCACGTCAATTGGACTCTTTTTTAGTAAAAGATATGCTTAAAATACCAAAATATATACAGTAAAAGTTTGCACCTTGAATTCATTTTTCTTCACAAAATATCACCCTTTCCATAGGGCACCTACAAAAGCAACAAAGTAACTTAAATAATAACTACACTTTAATTAAAATATTATAAATTAACTTAATGCAAATGAACCCAACATAATTTACTAAAATAAAATAAATGACTAAAAATAATTAATTCTTAACTTAATTCTCAAGAATTTAGCTAATTTAATGCTCAAAATGTGATCAAATAACTCTATGAAATAGAGTTAATCAGTATTCTATGTAGAATCCTTGTAAAAAGACCTCGGCGCTTCCAATTATTCATACTTACTCAAAAATTATACATTTAAAGGACTTTTATCCAAACAATAACACTACACATAATTAAATTCTCTCTCTTCATTAAATACTATAATAGCATTATTTCCAAAATATTCCTAAATATCTATATTCTGACCTTATCCCCATCATTTAATGCCCTCCTTTCACAATATTCCATTTCGACATTCTCTTTGTCATTCACACTATTTGAAGAGTCCTTCCCAATGATATTGTTTTTAATACCACTTTTCAATAAATGTGTATGAATCTTGTTTAAATTTCAACCATCCTTCACCATCTCATCCACTTTATCTAAAACATGAATAGATTTAAAATTTAAATCTCATTGCATTCCTTAATTAGGTTTGAATTTGAACCTTTTTGATCCCTTAAATTTGTAGATAATTGTGCAAAAATATTTTCCATGAAGACATCATTATGATTTCCACCATTATAAGATTTATGTCAATCCCTCCACATTGTATCTTTGTAAGTCTCTAGCCTCCTCTTCTAGCTCTTGATTTTGAATTCAAATTTGAATTTCATGTACTTGGGATCTAACACTCACTAACTAGACGCACCTTATCAATAGAGCCAAATGTTCCCCTTCTTGTAACATCTTGCTTTGGCCACTAGTTATCACTTAAATCTAACACTTCCAATAATGAAGGATTTTATATAGGCTATCATCTACATATAATGTTATGAAAGTCGGAATGCAACTCAATTTTCTAACATTAAGAAGTATGCACCCAAAATCAAATATGTTCAAAGCCATTGTACAAGCATCCAATCTCGCAAATTCACCCCATTTATCCCTTAAAACTTTGAAAAGATTGTAATGCCAAATATGCAATGGAACATCTTTTGCTTTCACCCAATAAAAAAAATTTCTGTTACACTAAATTACTCAACCATGGTTGAAAGTAATTCAAATAATCATCAACCAACACTTTCATAACCTCAATATCATAAAAGGTAAGTAGTACGTAGAATCCCCTATTGGCCGAACTATAACCTCAATCCCTTGCATCACAAGGCCTTTCTGCAAGTCACCCATTGAACAACCATCTTGGAGGATCCCAATAGCACTTCATTTCAGCCATGCATTACTAGTTTTAGGAATATAAATGGAGGGCTCTTCCTCTTCTTTATCCTTCGCAAAAGGTTTAACTTTAGGCCTACTTTCAACATGCATCAGCTGTTCACCCTTTACAACTTCCTTGAAGGTTCTAGATAGGCCTTAATCTACTTCTGGTTTATCAAAAAACGACAAAAGCATTCTTTTCTCCATTGTATTTGCCCCTTTTTGAAAAATGTATTTTCAAAAAGAAAAAAGAAATATCGAAAAATAAAAGCTTTTATTATATATTAATTAGAGTTAGGTTGTATTATATATAGAGAGAGGGTAATAATTTGGTAAAATAATTAAGGGCAATTTTGTTAAAAAATTTTAAACTATTTTGTGACTAGCAGGATAACTATTATCCAGAGGGAGAGAGAGTCGATTTCTCCCAAAATAATCATTAGAGAATGGTCATTCCGTGAATCAATCCAAAAAATATGACAGGAAAAGAGAATAGAATAGGGAAATGGAACCCCTTAGTCAAGAAACGTGCCATTTGGGTCAAAGAATAAGAGGCAAAGCTAAGCGGCCAATATCAAAATTTGTAATGCACGGCACCCCTTGGCTCTGTCAAGGGCTGAAATTCATCAAAACAGGTATCGTTTGGGTGAAAAGTGGCTGTCCTTGTCGGCTTATATAAATATAATTAGTGGAGAATAATCTAAAAACATAAATTAGCAATATGCAATTTACATGGCAACTGCAGAGAAGACCAATCACCAACTGTTGTGCAGTGTACAGCCTGCCATCAGGGTTAGAACCAACTCATTAAGATTTATTTTTATTAAAAGAGATTAAATTAAAATTGAAATGTTTTATTACATAAATTTTGAGAATCTTAATGAATTTTAATATTCTTTTCAAATAATTTACCAAAAATTATAACAAAGTTTTTTGTTTACTCAAATTTTAAAATTCGAAGATATTTTTAATAAATTTTTTATCTTTCATTAAATTTTTAAAATTAATTTATATTTGATCGTTTTTAACGGTAAAAATTGACCAACTTAACATAAGCTCTTTGCCATAACCGAATTAAAGAAAAAGGATAAACCAGTAGACAACAGAAAGTTTATCTGCCACTTTCTCTTTAATGCTATTTTATGTGGAAATGTCGTTGCCAAGTTGCTTCTTCCATATCTTTCCATTTGCGTTTAATATTGAATCACCTTGCTTGAGATGAGAGGCTCTCCAAGACCCAGCTACTCCTTTTTTTTTAAACGGTGTCCTTTATCTGATTTTCTCATTCTAGGAAAAATTCTAGACAAGAACAAAGGGTTCAAGGCCAGAGTGCTAATCTGAAAAGCATTTGACAAGAAAATTGTGTGCCTTACTCTCGGTAGAAAATCAGAACCAGACAAATACTTGAACAACCCAAGTGGTCTCTTCATTTTTACCTGTAAACTACTAGGAGTTCCACCTTATCTTCTACTTCTTGGATTTTTTATTTTTTGGTCAAACACATGCCCTCCTTGGATACGGTTCACTAGTTTTCTATGACTTCGTTCTCAAATTTCAATGCTGATTCATCACATCAGGATTGGGAATTCGATTCCTATCCTTTGATGACCACTAGACAAAAAGCAGTTGGCTTACTTTACCTCCTTTGAACTGTATACAGTTTTTGAACGTCACTTTGGTGTCTGAAGTTTTTCTTTGAAAGTTTCTAAATCCAATCTATTTGCCTAAATCCTATTTTAAAATGGTCACCCGGCCTTCACCACCACCCTAGAGATGAAATCATTTGACCAACACATATTTTTGAGGTCAACTGAGAATTAATGACCTTTGGTACGCCAAGAGGGCCTTCTAATTCTGTTGTTATAGATAATATTGTCTGCAAAATCCAACGTTGCAGCAGCTCATGTTAAGGCAAGGCAATCTGCTTTGGTATTTGTCCCTTGCCTTGGTCAAATATTGAAGTACAAGAATCTAATAAACGGATGATTAGTTTTGCCATAACATTTAATGGATCGTGTAATAAAGCCAATTTACACCAATGAAAGTAATTCGTGTTAATCCATTGCGATGAAAAAAGATGGAAGAAATGCACGTCTACATGGTACTGTTGCATGCTCCGTATAAGTTTATGTTATGTTTTCTCTTTCTTAGATCCAGCAGTAGGAAACATTTTGTCTGGGAGAAATAGGATGTCTGGTGGTTTTTGGGTTAGGATCTCCTGGTTGTGGTTTATCTTTGTTGTAAGATTTTTCTGGATTATGTAAGGGATATGAGGAGTAGTGTGAGGCGCGAAACAGGGTATTTGTTTTGAGCAAGCTGTGAGTGCATGTCTAATATTGGTACTGAGAGGAAACACTTCTCTGCTCATTTTGAGGAGAGAACATTTTCATCTATCTGTTGATAATATATATATATATATATATATATATATATATATACATATATACATACATATATATATATATATATATATATATATTGTATGGACTAAAAATACAACTAAGTGAAAGCACATGGCTATGGTAACATTTATGTTTGCTATCATAAATAGATGGCATGGGTTAGTTCATAATTAACTTTTTCTAAATTCATACAAGTCATCAAGTTATTTATTCTTTCCAAGTGGTTGCTTTAAATCCAGAAACTATTGTATAATATCCAACGTGATCACCGGCCTCACGATTATGTTTCAAAGGCCAAAACCGAATTTCATTTAGGATCATTGGTGAGCTCTCATATTGTAAGTTGCATTTGGTACTTAAGTCCATAAAATAAAAATATTTCATTTCACAATAATTTCGGTTAGCTTACTTTGTTCTTGAGCTACAATTTATTGTTATTTTTAGTTTATTATGGGAATAAAGATTGTTCGATTGATGCCTCCCAAATTGAATAACCTAATGAGTGTTGCAGCGTTTTTCAAGCAAAAGTGTAAGTGAGCATTTGGACACCGGAAGGAACCACGGACTGGTTTTTAACTCCCTTTATTGGGCTATGGGTTTGGTCCACGACCTCTCGAGATCCAAGAAGGTAGGAATCTAGTTCAGTGGGCTTCATAAATGAAGGCTCAAGTTGGATGGAAAACATCGTTAAGGACACCTTTAACGATAATGGGAGATTTCATTTTAGCGGCATAGTGGGGAAGTCAATACTATATTCTTCCCTGTTTATCATGGCCTAAAATAGAGTATAAAATAAACTTTTTATCTTGTTGCAAAATGAGTAAGATATAAACATGTAAGGTTCTTGGGATGCATTTATGGAGACAAAGACATATGGAGAGAAGAAAAAAAAAGCTATAATGAGGATAAATTAAAAACCTAATTGAGAGAGAGATGGTGTTTCTTAATTGTTTTGTGCTGCAATGAAAGTGACTATTCATAAGCATTTTGGAGAAGGTGAATTGTCCTGGCTTTGCTTGTTTAACCAATTGCAATGGGGCTTGCCTTCTTTTGTAAGAAATCATGAAACATTGAGAGGAAATATTTTGCGAAAAGAATACTTGTTTTCATTAAGATAAAAAATGAACATCACGGTATAAGGTATTTATACACAATAAGTAAAGAAAGAACAGCAAAGCTATTACAAAAGAGGGGAAACAAGCATATTAAAAAAAATTTCTAACAACCAATTAACTTTTCACCTAAAGTAAAATAATAAAGTAAAAATAAAGCAAAATTAAGTTACTCAGCACATGCTTCTTTTTATTAGAAGTCATGTGAGATTCATGTGTTCACTTCTTTTTACTCAGTTTCAAAAACAAAGTCTTTGTTTCTGACTTCTCGATACTGCATCTACTATCTTCATTTCAGATTGATACTTCCCCTCAAGATGAATGTTCATGGCGAAGCATGAATGTCATGAATATTCATCTTGTGTACTAAACGATGATATTGTGTTCGCAGTAATGCCTTCGTCAACAAATATGCAATTTGTAATTCAGTAGGAATAGACACTAATTCAACCAGTCCATCAAGTACCTTTTCCTCAATAAAATGGCAATCTATCTTTATATGTTTTGTGTGCTTATGGAACACTAGGTTGCAACATATATGAATTGCAGATTGATTATCGCAATAAAGTTTGACTGTTATGCTCTGTTTAATGCCTAAATCTGACAATAGATATTTTAGGCACATGATTTCACAATAAACAGCAGCCATTGACTTATACTCAACCTCTATTCAATTGCGAGCAACTACTAATTGCCTTTTAGATTTCCAACTAACCAATGAATGTCCCAAAAATACGTAATATCTTGTAACTGATTTCCTTATATCAACACAACCTACCTAATCACTGTCTGAATAGGTTGATATGCTTAAATTTGAGTCTACCTTCATGAGTATCCCTTGTCATAAAGCTAACTTAACATACTTCAATACTCTATAAACTGCAGACCTATGTTCTTACTTTGGTTTTTCCATAAACTAAGATAAAACTTAAACAGCATAAGAAATATTAGGTCTTGTAAATGTTAAGTACAAGAGTTTGCCTACCACCTGCTTATACCTTGTTGGATTAGCAACCTCCATTCCATCAATATCCTTGCTGAGCTTATGGCTATAATCTATGGGCGTAGTAATTGGTTTAGTGCCAAGCAAGCCGTATTCATCTAAAAATATCCAGTGTATATTTTCTTTGACTAATAGAAATGCCTTTTGGACCCCTAGCAATCTCAAATCTTCGAAAGTACTTCACTGTTCCTAAGTCTCTCAACTTGAATTGTGAACTCAGATATTTCTTTTCTTGATTTGTTAATTAAGCATTAATGTTGGCAATTACTATATCATCAACATATACGAATAGAGCAATAAAATCCCTGTTGATTAATGTCATGGTAAACAAAGATTAATTTGCATATGATTGAGCGAATCCATTCTTGAGTAAGGAATCTGTAAATTTTGTGTTCCATTGTCTTGAAACCTATTTCAATCCATAAAAAAATTTATGCAGCTTACACTCCATTTTAGAACCAAGTGGATACTCCCCTTTGATAGAATAACCTTGACGAAGGTCCATATAAACTACCTCATCAAGATCACCATTTAAGAACGTATTGCTAATATCTAACTATGACAAAATCAACCTTTTAGCAGCTGCAATTGCCATAAAAACTTTAACAGTGGTTTGTTTAGCAATGGTGTTAAATGTCTCTTGATAATCAAACCCCTCTACTTGATTGTATCTTTTACCTATCAGCCTTGCTTTATATATTTCCACAGTGCCATTTGCATTCATTTTAACCTTGAACATCCACTTACACCTAATTGCATGAGAACCCGAAGGTCAAGGCACAGTACTCTACATAGCATTATCCTCCAAGGCTTTAAGTTCACATTGCATTGCATCTTTCCAGTGAGAGTGCTTAACAACTTGATTATATGTTTTAGCTTCATATATTTAAGATAAACTGGTAGTAAAGGCCTTATGTGCATAAGACAATTGATGACATGATAAAAATTTGGTTATTGGGTGAGATGTGACATGATAAGAAGTAAAAGGTATATCAATGTGATAAGCTTCAAGGTATTTTGGAATATAGTGAGGTCTACAACTTTTCTTAGGGAATGAAATAATGTTCGTAATAGGATTAACTGGTGCAGAAACAAAACTTGTAAGACTATGTTCGAGGATAGTTTAATTGAATTTTGAGGTATGTCAATGAATTTTGATGGAGAGCTAGTTTTAGGTGATGGAATAGGTGTACATGAAGATGTTTCAAAAGAAGAATGAAGGTTTGGTGTAAAATTCACAATGTTTGGAGCTGAAATATCAAGATTAAAATCATGCACACCAATTGTTTGTGGAAATGAATGATAAGCAATGGTATTTTGTGATGTTTGAAAAGGAAATACATGCTCATGGAAAACTATATTCCTAGATATAAGAAACTTATTTGCACTGATATCATGCACTTTATACACCTTAATACCACTTGGATACCCTACAAAAACACATTTGACAGCTCTTTTATCAAATTTCCTTTTGTTTTGTGTTTAAGTGGATACAAAGCACAAAGACGCAAACCCTTTTAAATGATCATAGCTAGGAGGCTTTGAAAAAAGTAGTTTATAAGATGATTTATCATTTAGGAACTTAGTTGGTATCTTATTGATAATATGAGCTACAATAAGGATTGCTTCTCCCCAAAAAGGTATAGGTAAAGATGATTGAAACATTAAAGCTCTGGCAACTACAAGTAAGCACTGACGCTTTCTCTCAGCAACCTCATTTTGTTGAGAAGCTTTTACACAAGACAATTGATGAACAATACCGTGTTTTTCATAAAACTTAGTAAGATTAAATTCTCCCAATGATTTATTCTAAAACATTTAACAAATGGTGAAAATTGATTTCTACGTATTTCAGAATGATGGTAAAATTGATGATACATCTGACTTATTTCTCATTAAGAAAATCCATGTAAATCTTTAAAAATCATCGCCCAAAGTAAGAAAATATCATTGACCTTTCATGGTTGGAGTAGCATAAGGTCCTTATACATCATAATGAACAATTGCAAATGGAAAAGTTGTGTTTTTTATATGAACAAAAAATGGTAACTTTTTTCATTTTTGCATAAGGACTAATTTCACAGACTAAATCCTTTGAACATTCAATATATGGATGTTGTTCATGGATGACATTTATTCTATTCAAAGGTATATGACCTAACCTGAAATGCCACAAGTCGAATTGTTTATACACTGCTTTGCAAGAATTGACATAAAACCTTGAAGGGAAGTTTATAAGTTTGTCAAAACTGAATTTGGAAAGATATTGTTCATCTTGAAAGTCTTGCAAGAAATACAAAACTGATGAGACTCTAGTAACTCTAGTCACCTTCCATTAATGGAGATCCTGGATAACACAGTTTATTAGTGAAAATGACATAAGCCTTTTGACTAGAAGTGAATTTAGTCATTAAAAAAGGTTAAAGTGAAATGAGGGTACACATAAGACATTATCCAAGGTTAACAAAGAAGTTAATCTAATTGTACCTATGCGTGTCACAATAGTTTTGGCATTATTAAATAAATGAACACAATAATTATTAATTGGTCTTGCAGAGCTAAAGTTGGCTAAGAAGCATGCTATGTAATCAGTTGCACCAATATCTGTTATTCAAGAATTTTGTTTAACCATGCATTGCCTAACTTCCTTATATTTACGTGGAAGGTTATTTGAAGTGCTAAAACAAGGTAGGCTAGAAATGATACCTACAAAGGCTGAATTTACTAGAGAAGGCTTTGTTGGTTGAGAATTTAATGAACCTTTAGAGTAATCTTCATTGTTTATGCCATTCTTATTGAGAAGTGTCATCAACTTTTGAACATGATACTTAATGAGTGATATCTGAGACATGGAATTTGAACCAGTCATTTTTTCATATTTATCAGTTCCTGCAATTGAATTATTTTCAATAAAAACATTGTTCACCATTGATTTTCCTTTCTTGAAGTTTCCTTTTCCCTTTGTGAATTTGAAATCTTTAAGGAACCCTATTAAGTTGCAACATTTTTCCTTAACATGACCTTTCTTTTCACAATAATTACAAATCAATTCAACTTTAGCTTTCTTCTTATTATCCATATTAGTCATCATAGTAGATGATTCTATAGTAGGATTAGATTGGATCAACAGGCTTTTTTGAGATTTTTCCCTCAAAATCATGTTATAGGCTTTGTCAAGATTAGGAATTGGTTCCATTGAAATAATCTGAGACTTCAAAGTAAAATATAACTCATTGAGTCCATTTAAGAATCTAAAAACCATATCCTTTTGATATTGGTTTGAGTACTTGTCCAAACAAGTAGGATTACATTTGCCATATTCATAATGTGGTAATGGCTTGAAATTTCTTAATTTCTCCCAAATTCCCTTTAACTCAATGAAATACGAGTCCACTGTCCGAGTCCTTTGATTCATTTTACTTAATGTGTATTTCAAGTTGCAAATACAAGTATCATCAAGCAGTGAAAAATTTTGCTTAAAAGTATTCCATATTTCAATTGAATTGTCCATGTAGAAGACAGTTGAGGCAATAGAAGGTGTCATTGCATCTAAAAGCCAAACTACTATTGAATTGTTACACCTTAACCGAGATCTAAACAAAAGATCTTTCAAGCTAGGTTTAAATATTGTCCCATCTAGAAATCTTACTTTATTTCTTCTGGATAAAGCTAGTAAGAAGGATCGACTTTAGGCTATATAATTGTTGGAGGTGAGTTTGGGGTAACGACAACAGATCCATAGTTATCACAATAATGTATATAAAAAAGGGATTGAAAATCCTATAAATGTGAATTAGAAGACTTAGGGTTTGAAGAACTAACATCCATAGTTTGTGAATCCTCAACCATGTATAAATTTTCCAAAAACCCAAAAAAAGATGAAATATTTAACAAGAAGCTTAAAATATATTTTCTATCTTCTATCAATCCAGGTTCTAAAAACTTGAATAAAAAAAACTGTGACAAGTCAGAGGAAAATCAACATAGATTCAAATAATAAGATGAATCAACTACAAACCTCAAGAAACTTGAAGAAGATTTGTTATTTAGAATCTCTATCTTGAACTTGCTCTAATACCATGTAAGAAATCATGAAGCATCGAGAGGAAGCATTGAGAAGAAATATCTTGTGGAAATAATACTTGTTTTCATTAAGATAAAAAATGAACATCACGATACAAGGTATTTATACATATGACGTAAAGAAAGAAATATAAAGTTGCTACAAATTAAGGGAAAAAAAGCTAACTAAAAAACTTTTCTAACAACCAACTAACTTTTCACCTATGGTAAAATAGTAAAGTAAAAAAAACCAAAATTAAGTTACCCAACACATACTTCCTTTTATTGGAAGTCATGTGAGCTTCACGTGTTCACTTCTTTTTACTTAGTTTCATAAACCAAGTCTTTGTTTCTGACTTCTTGATACTGCATCTACTATCTTCATTTTAGATTGTTATTTTTGGCCATTGGTTATTAAATGAGAATCTATCAAGAATTTAATCTATTACTTGACATTCTCGTCATCTTCATCATGGTGGAAGTGACCATTGCTTGGTCAATACGTAGAGGTCCTTGAATATGGTAGGTCTCATCCTCTTGCCTCAAAGAGGCTTATTTTCATTGGATATTCACTGTTACGATCTTTGTTGTTAAGTTAGGCATTAAATGCAATTCAATTAACGAGATTTTATCTACTAAGAAATGAATCTAGTTAGGCTATTTAATTTCCTTTTTCTTTTAGTGTTTAACCTTAGTTGAGACTTTAACCTCCAAGGATGGTTAAGAATGACAGAAGACCACATTAGGAAGTAGCTCAATATTTTGTGCCCACGAAACCATAGTTCCATAAGTGCCATTTTCATGGGCTTTCACCACGTGTTTGTGCTTGTAAATAGGAAAAATATGTCCTATCCTAGTGATGAGGGATCTTTGTGATGGCATGTTCAACAATTATATATCTAATTGTACTTTTTTACATTACTAGGAGTTTGGGATGCTTCAGGGGCGAGTATTGTGTATGATGTATATCTATTATGACATGAATGTAGTCGTGGTTAGACAGAAATTAACATTACAATTAGTCTTAAGATGTAAGAGGACTTATAGTTACTAGAAATGGAAAATTTTGCTTAGAAATCTAGGTTCTGAGTTTAAAGTATTGATACATATGGACTATGTATCCATACATTCTAAACAGAATGCCTCAGAAGGCTTTTTATGTGGAATGCATCGATACATTTCACTAAAGTATCTATAGATTTTTAAAAGGCATCGATACTAATAACTCTATGATAAAAAGTTATTTGGGTTTAATTTTTATTGTAATTTAGCTTAGTTCTTATGGTAATACATAAAATTAGTAGATTTTATTTAAATTATTTTAAATTAATTAATTTAAGTGAGTTAATCTAATATTAGTTAATTATATGCCTAATTTGCTCTTACTATGATTAAGAGAGGTCGTTATTGATTTATTTGTGCTTTGTAGGTGTTTAATGAAGCAAGAATTTTAATGGAAGAAGGAGAGTAATTTTGAGGTGCAAGCTTCTACTACACATGTTTCGGTATTTTGACCATAACTCTCTATACAAAGTTCTAAATGAGATGATTTTTAGACCATTGGAAACTTAAGAGTAAAAGATACAACTTTTGTGTTTACACTTTACCCAGTTCGACATGAAGGTTGGTCAAAAACCATGTTGAAGTTGAAACACTACAATAGTCTTAAAGCAATTACTATTTTTGCTAATTGATTGGCTAAGGCCAGAGCTTTGGTCGAGGTAGGTCGTGGCTCACGTAGTCTAATGAGGAAATCCTGATTAGAATTGACTTTTTTCTTTACCCAACTTGGCCCAATGTTACAGCCTATAAAAACAACATTTCGGAAGACTTTTAAAGAAGAATGAAACACCGGATTGACAATTGAGAATCAAGCCATAAAGTCATTAAAGCTAAGAAGAATTTGAAGGATTCAAGAAAATTTGGAAGATCAAGATTACAGTTCTTAAATTCTTTTATCGTTTTGTTTTTTTTTTATTTTCTTGCTTTGATTTTATTATTTCAACTTTATTTGATGATGATGTGTGACTTGATAAGGAACTAAATTATTTATCTAGGATTATGATTAAACTCAATATGTAGTCTGATTTATATATCTTTCTTGTGCTTATGTTTGATAAGTTTAAGCTGTTTATTCTATTTTGTTCTTAATGCTTCTAATTGATTGGCCACCAATTAGATTAAATTGGAAATCTAAGTTAAACCTTGATGAAGGAAATTTAGGTAGACCTTGAATAGATTAACGTATGATCAAATGCAATTAGGTGATTAGGTGGTTTGATTTGCATATAGGATAGACATATACTTATAAGCCATTCATAGCTAGTATTAAAGCATGAACTTAACGAATCTGTCTTTAATTTAATTTGTATAAACATAGAGTAAATTAATTAAAAGAGATATATTTAGGAGAAACTCAACAGAGATTTGTAAATAAATTAAGACTCTATCTTAGCAACTTAATCCATTAAACTAAGTTAAGAGATAGAGACAATATTTAGATGAAGTATTGAGGGATATCATAATCTTAGGTTTGGTAGTCACTTGAATTTAATAAAGTAATTTTGATAATAGATTTTAGATTAGTTTTAGTTATTAGTTTAATTTTTCTTTTTAATAATGAGGTTGTTTGTATAGGATTAGTATGTTAAAATTTTAGTAGTTAGTAATTAGGAATTAATTCAATTCTCCATGGGAATGAATTCTACTTTTTGTTACATTACTTGTTAACAATACATGCACTTGCGTGAAAAATCAACAAGTTTTTGGCGATGTTAACAGTGAGTTGATTTTTAGTT
>NW_018397254.1:14607451-14628701 GCF_002168275.2 Theobroma umbraticum | reverse complement strand
ATACCCCTAAGTATCCCGTTTTGGTATCTTTGGTTAGGCACCTGTAAGGATAAAATCAAAGCATAGCACTCCACACATAAGACAACTTGGTGTTTCAAGTTTATGGAGTATTTTCACAACTGACACATGAAAAGTATTACATAAACACTTGAGTGAAATACCAAATGCACTTCTCACGACTGGTCATGTTCAGTGAACTTGCTCTCCTAGGTAAGCACCTACATTCTAGCTCCAAGAATCTCTATACTTCAACTAATGAGATCAGTTGCTTACTTTTCAAGCAAGGAACATAGAATGTACCAATCTCTAAGCATCATTAATATCCAGTCTCAATGATACATTGACTAGGAATATTTTTGAGATTACGCTTTGATGCATAAAAATCTCATAACTGCAACCCACTACAGTTTCCTTGCAAGGCATATTAATCTTATGGACTTCATCCAATTAAACTTTATAACTTATAATAATTGATGTCTTATTGATGAAGGAAAACCCTTAATCATTCAACATGAATGATGTTGTTGCATGATTGGAATCAAGCCTTAACCAATTGTAATTGGCTGCAGGGCTCATCTCAACAGTTTAGACTTTTTACAATGGTTTGCTAGGACCTTTTAAAACTACCATTGATACTGCAATTAGAGGTGCAATTATGAACAAATCCATTGATGAGGCCTATTATTTGCTTGAAGAAATGGCTTCCAATAACTATCAATAGGCATCTAAAAGATTGGGTACAAGAAAAATTGCTAGAGTTCATGTATTAGATGTGATGAATACCTTATCTACACGATTGGTTTCTCTCACAAAGGAAATATATAAACTGAGTGTTAATATTGTTCAGAACCCCTTTGTAATGTGTGAATTTTATGGATAAGGATATTCCAATGACAATTGTCCCATCTATTCTGAATCTTATCAATTTGTGGGAAATTCCGTATTCTAACACTTATAATCTTGGTTGGAGGAATCATCCTAATTTCGCATGGAGTAACAACCAAGGGTCTTCATCAGCATCTAAGTCAAACTTTCTTCCTAAATTTCCATCTATATCCCCCATGCCAAAGAAAAAGCCTTCAATAAAGGAGATGTTCATGCAATATATGACAAAGACTGATGCATTAATTAAAAGTCAAATAACATCAATAAGAAATCTTGAGACACAAATAAATAACAAACCTCATGGCACCTTACCAAGTGGTACTAAGCCCAATCCAAGAAGAAAAGTTAAAGAACATTGTAAGGACATCAAACTTTTCAATGGGAAAAAGGTAAGTCAAGAGGTAAGTAATACAGCTTTAAATTCTGAAACTTCAATTCAATCTAATAAGAAAAAAATTGAAAAAGATGCTGAAAAAGAAATTACAGTTGAACAATCTACTAAAAATTCAAGGGAAGAAAAATCACAATTAAAATTTACTCCCATACCTCCACCACGTTTTCCTCAAAGATTTCATAAAGAAAAACATGACAAATAATTTTAAAGATTTATTGATGTATTTAAAAAGTTACATATTAATATTCCTTTTGCTAAACCTTTGGGACAAAAGCCAAGATATGTTAAATTTTTTAAAGACATCCTATCAGAAAAGAGAAAATTAGGTGAGTTTGAAACTATTGCATTTACTGAAGAGTACAGCACTATCATCCAAAGCAAGTTTCCACCAAAGCTTAAAGATCCAAGTAGTTTTACTATTCCTTGCACTATTGGTGCTCTTTGTTTTGCTAAAGCTTTATGTGATTTGGGTACCAATATATATTTGATGCCATTGTCCATTTATAAAAAATTGGGTTTGGAAGATATTAAGCCAACTTTTGTGACTTTGTAACTTGCTGATCGATCCATTACCTATCCTTATGGTTTCTGGAAGATGTTTTGGTAAAATTTGAAAAGTTTATTTTTTCAGTAGATTTATTATTCTTGATATGGAAGAAGATCGTGAAATATCGATCATTCTTAGGAGACCATTCTTAAGAATTGCTCAAGCTCTAGTTGATGTGGAAAAAGGTGACCTTACTTTAAGGGTTAAAGATTAACAGGTAACATTTAGTAATTTTAAAGCATTAATATTTTCCAATGAACATGATGAATATTTCTCAATTAACATGGTGGATGATTTAACTAATAATGTGTTTATTGAGAATCATCATGATGATCCACTGGAAACATCTTTGATTTCTTCATGTGATATTGTTGATGAAAAAGTTCTTGAATATGCTAACCATCTTGATGCCTTATCACATCTCCCAAAATCCCAATTTGAGTATCTAGAATTATCAATTACAACTTCACCAATTAAGCCTTCCATTGATGAACCTCATTCACTTGAGCTCAAACCATTGCTTACTCATTTAAGGTATGCTTTCTTGGGAAATTCTCTACACTACCAATAATTATTTCTTTTTCTCTTTCTAATGAATAGGAAAATAAACTTCTTCGAGTTTTAAAAGACTACAAAAAAGCAATCGGATGGACCATTGCAAACATCAAAGGAATCAATCCATCAATTTGCATGGACAAAATTCTTTTAGAAGAAAATCACAAAGCCACCATTGAGCGTCAATGAAGGAATCTGATCATGAAAGAGGTAGTAAAGAAAAAAATTATCAAATGGCTAGATGCAAGTATTATATATCCTATTTTTGATAGTTTATGCATAAGTCTAGTCTAATGTAGCCCTAAGAAAGGACATATGACTGTAATTTCTAATGAAAATAATGAGCTTATTCCCACTAGAACTGTGACTGGATGGAAGGTATGTATGGACTATAGAAAATTGAGTAAAGTCAATAGAAAAGATTACTTTCCATTACCTTTTATTGATAAAATGCTTGATAGATTAGCAGGATAAGGATTTTTATTGCTTTTTGGATGGTTATTCTGGTTATAATCAGATTGCCATTGCTCTTGAAGATTAAGAAAAAACCTCCTTTACTTTTCCTTACGGAACTTTTGCTTTTCGTAGAATGCCTTTGGACTTTGTAATGCTCTAGCCACTTATCAGAGATGTATGATGGCAATTTTTTCTAGTATGGTTGAAAAGGTTTTGGAAGTATTTATGGATGATTTTTCAGTTTTTAGGAATAATTTTTATGATTGTCAATTTAATTTTGCTAGAGCACATAAGAGATGTGAAGAAACTAATTTAGTTTTAAATTTGGAAAAATGTCACTTTATGGTGCAAGAAGGCATAGTCTTAGGCCATCGAGTCTCTAGTAAAGGTTTAGAAGTAGATAAAGCAAAATTTGAAACAATTGAAAAATTTCCACCTCTACCTCTGTTAAAGGCATTTGCAATTTTTTAAGACATGTTGGATTTTATGGAAGATTGATTAGAGATTTTTCTAAAATTTCTAAATCACTTTGTAACTTGGTAGAAAAGGATACTCCTTTTAATTTTGATGATGCTTGTCATGATGCTTTTGTTAAATTGAAGCAAAAATTAATTTTTACTCCTATTATCACTATTCTTGATTGGAATCTTCCTTTTGAAGTAATGTGTAATGTTAGTGATTATTCAATTGGTATAGTTTTGGGCCAATGTAAAGTGAAAATTTTGCATCGTATTCATTATGCTAGTAGAACATTGAATGAGGCTCAAGCAAATTACACCATATCTGAAAAGAAGTTTCTTGCTATTGTTTTTACATTTTATAAATTTCGATCTTCTCTTGTTGGCACTAAAGTCATTTTTTTACACTAACCGTGCAGCTATTAAATATCTTATCGAGAAAAAGGATGCAAAACCACGCTTGATGAGATAGGTACTTTTGCTTCAAGATTTCAACTTGGAAATTCGAGATATGAAAGGTATAAAAAATCAAATGGCAGATAATTTATCTAGATTGGAGAATGAAGAACCAATTAAGAATTCAACAGTAATCAATGAGACCTTTCTTGATGAGCAATTGTTTCATTTTGAGAAGTAGAAAAATTTGCCATGGTATGCTGATTTTGTAAACTATCTCATGAGCAAACTCTTCCCTCCTAAATTTAATTCTCAACAAAAGAAGAAATTTTGTGTGATGTTAAATACTACATGTAGGATGATCCTTTTCTTTACAAACATTGTCGAGATCAAATAATTAGAAAGTGTGTTCTTGATGAACAATTTGAAAATATTCTTCACTATTGCCAGTCATTTGATTATGGAAGACATTACGAGGGAAGACGACCTGCTACAAAGGTTCCACAATAAGGTTTTTACTAGTTTTCTCTTTTCAAAGATGCTCATAATTTTGTTGAAAGATGTGATAGATGTCAAAGAATAGGCAATATATCTAAGAGACAGAAGATGCCTTTCAACAACATCCTAGAAGTCAAAATTTTTTATGTGTGGGGAATTAATATTATGGGTCCATTCATTCCATTTTTCAATGATGAATACATCATGGTTGTTGATAATGTCTTTAAATGGGTTGAAGTTGTTGCATTGCCAAAGAACAACTCCAAGGTAGCGATAAACTTCGTGCAAAGGAACATCTTCACACGTTTTAGTAAACCTAGAACCATAATAAGTGATGAAGAGAGTCACTTCTGTAGCAAAAATTTTGAGGCAATCCTAGCCAAATATGAAGTCAAGAATAAAACAGCCAATGCTTATCATCTTTAAATGAGTGGCCAAGTTGAAGTCTCAAATCGAGAAATTAAAAGAATTTTGGAGAAGATTGTTTATCCTTTTAAGAAAGATTGGTCGAAAAAGCTGGATAATGCTTTATAGGCATATAAGATTGCATAATTCTCAATTGATCCTAGAGCAATCCTAGTCAATCTTACAGTAGAATAGGTAAGAAATCTTGAAGAAATGAAACCTCTAGTTAATCTTGTAATAGCCTCAATCGATCCTAAGGCAGCTTGAACAAAACATTTCATATTTTGAGAAGCCCCAATTGATCTTCAAGGCTTCACAATTAACTACCAAAGGCCAGATCTCAAAATTACATGATCTTGGATAGAGGATCGAGTAGAAGACACTTTTATTTGATTATAGAAGTCCTAATTCCAGATTTTGAAAAACCATAGTTGATCCTAAGAGCTTTATATTCAATCTTAAAGCCTCAACAATGGCCAGATTTGTTTCAAAACATGTGTCTAATAGCTCTAAATCTTCTTGCCAGTATAAAAGGAAGCTTTTGACTCATTTAGAAGAAAGATAAGATACATTTTCATACTTAAACCCTAGAGTACAACTCCAAGATCTTTATTTTCTCTTTCACCCAAATCTTATTCTTCCTTCAAGCATTCAAAGCCATTTATTATTGTTCACTAAGTTAATATTTTCTACCCATTTTATTGACAACTTCAACACTAGCTCATTAACCATTAAGAAGCCTTTATTGCTATTTTTTTGTACACATTTTTGTAAAGGTTCTAATTTAGCCTGGAAAAGTTAGGAAGGGTTGCTGGTTGAGCCCATTAAAAACAATTGTGAGGGTTTATGGTTGATCTTATTAAAAACCATTGTGAGGGTTATTGGTTGATCCCATGAATAAGCGTTTATAAAGGTTTATGCTTGATCTTGTTTTAAAAAGCAAATTCTTTTAATTGATTTGAAACTCCTTGGGCACGAAAGGAGAAGATGTAGGCATTTGAGAAAAATGACCCTTTATAAAAATTCTTGTGCCTTGATTTTCATATTTACTTTGTGGTTTATTGCAGAAATGTTACTTGAGTAAATCATTAATTTTGTTTTCAACACAAGTAGTAAGTTTATCGTTGAAAAAGACTTGTTTTTTCACTTAGGTTTCAACAAAATTTTTAAAAGCCTAATTCACCACCTTTCTTGGTCTTTATTATATTGAGCTTACTATATTAACAATTAGAATCAAAGCTAAGGCTCAATTTTACAAGTCTAACAACCTTAAGTGATCCATAGTGGAAGCTTAAATCATCAAAAATGAAGATTACAATAGGCGAACTTGGTGAAGGGTAATTTATCCTAAGGCCTCCTCTCTTTCTAGGTACAAACTATCCCTATTGTTATAAGAAAATGGAAAATGTTTATTCAATATATGGATTCAGATGTTTGAAATGTGATTTTAGATGGTCCACATGTGCCTTACAAGGAAGTAAAAGACTAGGAGAAAGTGAGATGACAAACAAGAAATTGATTCAAATCATTTGTAAAGCTTATAATACTCTCCTTTGCTTTCTAAGTACTAGTGAGTTCAATAAAGTGTTTGTGTGTGAGAATGCAAAACAAATTTGGGATACCTTAAAGACAACCTATGAGGGAACAAACCAAGTCAAGAAATCCAACATTGGATTGCTTACACATGAATATGAGAATGAGGAAAGGTGAATTGATCAATGAAATGTTTGAGAGATTCACAAACATTGTTAAAGGTTTGAAACCCTTAGGAAAAAAGTTTCTCAATGCTCAACTTGTACAGAAAATACTTAAATACAATAACTAACTCTGTACAATCAATCTGATTGGCTCGTAAGGCATAGCAACACTATATAAAGAAAGGAAATGTGGGTTCAACGTATAATGCCTAGGTTGACCTCGAAGATGATTTGGATACTTTTGATAAAGAGAAAGTCACCATAAGAAACAATGATCTCTTCATGGATGTAACATTAAAATCTTTGAGAATAACATACTATCTTTCTTCTACTAAATGATGCAAACAAAACTTAATAGAGGTGATGTGATGTTGACAACAATAGTTATAGCTTTTTTGCCAAGTTCCCTAACTTGTTAAAAGGATTAGCTTGGATATGAGTTATCAGATATAAGTTTTAGACAATGCTTATCAGATTTGGAAATTCTAGGTGTAATTTTTCTTACTTGAAGCTTGATTTTCCTTTCGGATTTGCATGTCTTAAAAATCTTATTTAGTGATGGAACAAAGAATTCCATACTTTTATAATTTCTTTTGGTAAAATTCTTTGAATTTGGAAGATGTGGCAAATACATGTTTGCTACCTATTCTTAGTGACAGGAACCCTCAAAACATCATGTTTGATGCAAAAGAGAAAATGGTAGCGGAATCTTTACGAGTAGCTTTCGAAAAGTCTTTGTCATTACCAAGCTATGGAAAGAAGTGTAGGTGTAAACTTCTTAGGATGGTGTTGTTATTTTACAAATAATGAGGTTCAATATCTTTACAGCTAGAACGCTTTTATGATTTATAGTGTAAATCTAAGGGTTTAGGGCATTAAAATGGGCATGAAATGTTTTATCTGCCCCCTTTTTTCTTTAAATTTACAATTGAAGTATCTATACATTTGCCAAAAATATCTATACTCTTTCCTTTCCAAGCAAGGGCATCAGTACATTAAGAACATACATCGATACATGTTCATGAGGATACCATTTTGGGTTTCAAGTATTGATACTTTTACTCCAGAATGCAATTTTAAGCCTAAATTCAAGTCCTTTGATCCTTCTAAGTCTCATCTTCCTAGTAAACTCATATAGTATCAACATTTATATTTTTCTAAGTTATAACCATTCAAAATATCATTTGAAAATGTAATTTAAAAGCTTACCAAGCTAAGTTACAACTCTAACTCTAAGTAAAAAGTGGGGCTAGTTGAATGAAATGATTGAATTACATAAAAAGACTCTGCACTAAAGGGTTTAGTTGAACTTCCTCATATTTGGATGGTTACTACACATTATTAGATGTCAATCTTGACTTATAAAGACGAATTAATCAACTTAGAATTAATGATGATAAATGCAAAGAGGTTGATTATTTAATCATATTCAATTTAGGATTATAACTCATATTTATTGTTAGCATGTTAAGAACATAAAGGGTCTTACACGTTATGAGTGATTATGTGGAAAATTAAAATAGGAAATTAAGTTGGAAATAATTGGAAAAAAGTTTGAAACTTCAAGGATTTAATTGAAAGGGCTCAATTAAATTTGGGTAATTTTACAAATAGCTCCAAGGTTATGCAAATCTTACTTAAGTTAGGATTAATGTAATTGCCTAAAAGTGTTTAGGCCACACCTTAAAAACAAAAAGAGCACAAAGACATTTGACATTCTTGAGAAAGAAACTTAAAAGTCGCATAGCCATCACTAATCAGTCAACCTAAACTCTCCCCTTTCTCTTTTTAAGATTTTCCCACTTGTTTTGTGGATTCCATTGGAGGCTTGACATTTGGAAACTTACAACACTTAAACAAGTGTGAAGGTAATATCGGCTAGATTCTTTAGATTTACTGGCCTAATTTGAGATTTGTTTCCACCCCATAAAGCCTCTGAGATAAGTTTGTAAGCATGTTCTGTTGGATGGAAGTAATCCCAAAACAAGAACTCATTAGGACTGAGGCAAATTTCGTATCCTTCTATACCGCATTGCAGTTTTCCTCTTAGAGGCCCATTTCCACAACAGGCGCTAGTTGCATCAGAGAAACCTGTGGAATCAAAGATGAGCTTCTTAATTTATCAGCTCCTTAGAATAACAAGAAAGACGAAAAAAGTTACCAAAGTTTGTCTAGCCTTTAAATCTTTATTCGGATCGGCAACATTAAGACTCCTCATCTTTAGTGTCTACGTGGATGTTACATGTCAGTGTGTACATAACAAATAGGCAACGTAAAGGATCTATATATGCTGATAAGGCATGCCAAGTAGCCAATGTCACATGTCATTTGCAATTTAGCATGAATTTTCATATTTTGTCATATAAACATTGATGTGGTAAAAATAACAATCATGTAGATACTAATGTGATAGAGATAATAGATTTCAATTTTCATAAAAAAAATAAGAACTTAATTAAAAAAATTAATATTTTAAAAGTTCAATAGGAAACAATAGAAGAACAATGCTTAATTAAAAAACTTGGAAAAATACAAGGGCTTTTTTAGTATTTCAAACTTTATTCTTTTTTATCAATTTTAAGAATGTTAAATTTCAAAAGTTTTTTTCTAAAAACTTAGATAAAGAATTTGTGTAATAACTTAGATGGTTATAACTTTTTTATTAAGTTAAAAAAATTTTAAGCTCAGTTATTTAAATGAGTTAATTACACATTTAGCACTCTAGCTATGTCAAATATTTGCGTAATTAAGTACTTGAATTTTCTATCGCCAATAAAATTAACATTATTAGTATAATGGGTAAAGTTTCCAAAAACTTCCAATAGAATCACTACACGTGTTTAAACATAATATCACTTCTGTTTCTATTTTTTTGTCTAAAAGTTTTTTATTTTTGAAATTAAAAATAAAAATAAAAAAGCAAACTTCAAAACAAAAATGAGGAAAGAGAAAACAGGGGAGAACGGAGAGAGAGAAAAAGAGGAGGGAGAGCAAGCGGGGATCTTCCTCGAGTCGACGAGCCCTTGATTTCTCTTCCGCTGCTCGTCCCTTCTCTTTCTCTTCACTTTCTCTCCTCTTTGATATCATTTTTAATATTCATTTTTTTTTTCATTTTTGTGAGATTATTATTTGTTTGGAATTTTTAGTTTTATATTGAAAACTTTAATTAAAATTAAAAAAAGATTAAGAAAAACTAAAAAATAAATAAGAGAAAGTAACGAACATGTTCTTATTAATTGTTTTTTATTTGACTAGTTGCGTACATTTTTAAAGTTTAATTATGAAATTAAATATTTTTTTACAAAAAAAAATCACTAACTTATTTTCATTTTATGAGCATAGAGATTTACCATAACGAGTTGGAATTGCTAGGAAGCGCTGGACAATATCATATATGGCTCCATAAACACCAATTGCACCAGGGTATCGAATGGGGATATTATTTATCAAGCCTTCCAGTCCCTTATTGTATTTCTTAACCATCACGTTCATCTTTCCATAGCAGCGATTGATAGGCGCACCGAGCAGGAGAGCTCTTGCTGGAACGCAACCGACGGGACCTAGGGAAAACAAAGCAATTCTGCGAGCACCAAGTTTGTAAATTTGGTCAATTAAGTTAGCTACTTCTTTCATCATGGCTTGCACGTAGGCGTCTGGATCAAGTGTTGGGGGATCAAAGGGAATGAAGTAATTGAATATGTCATTAGATCCGGACTCCAAGAAGAAAAGAGATTTCTGAACTAGATTTTTATCTATCTGATTTTGCTCTACTAACGTCTGGAATTGCCGTAGTTGCTCCTGGATTGATATCACTCCCTGTGGCATCAAAATGCTAGCACATAAAATTCTCGAGTTTCAAATTATGGCAAAGAGAGTGTTGGTGGCTCTAATTAAAATTTACAAATGAGTAATCAAGCGGAATTCGAGTCTTACCCGGTCCATATTGGTTCCTTGCAGAACACCACTGCCAGCGCTAGCAAAGTTGATGCCATTTGATGGGTAATCTTTTCTACTTCCATTTATGACCGCAATCTGTGCCTCAAGGTATGGTTTTTGCAAATCAATGCCAATAAATTGTGCTGCTTGCCATTTTAACCATCCCAAAATGTTAATTATTTGAACAATTAAAATAAATAAAAAGATGAAAATAAAGGTTGACACTGTGTGTAACGTCCAAAGTTCTTAACCGAAATAGAGGTAGGTAAAGAACTAATTAAGTAGCAGCTGGCTCACAAATAAAATCAGCAACTGTTCTGCCATTAGTGAACCTGCCGGTAGGTTGGTGGAAAAATGTTGAGCCATAAGGTGAGAAATCTGCCTGTACACTACAGTTTTTGTTAAAATGGTTGTTTCCAGCATCAAAAATGGAGTCTCCAAAGACAAAAATTGCTGGAACATTTCGGGAAGAGGCCAGTGTAGATGAAAAGATGAGGATGATCACAAGTACAGTGTAAAGCTTCTCCATGTTTCATGAAAAACTGAAATGAAAATTAAGGAATGTGGAGGAGGTTATATGAAGTGAAAACGAAGGTGGCGAGCAAAGTGAAGGCAAAGCAAGAGAACCAAAAGACAAAATGAAACGGAATGCTTGTGAATGAAAGCCCTGGTTTGAGCTTCTGATTTCATTTTGCCGACCTCCTCCCCTCTCTCCCTCTCTTTCTGTCTCGTGAATCCAATCTCTTTGTCGGCTTCTGAGTTCACCTTTTTAGTCAGTAACTGCCGAAGAAGACACACGGCAGAAGAACTGGATGCATGGGGAAAAGCCAGAAAAGCAGCGGATGATTTGTACGAGCTTAGAGACCCTTTTTTCCCACAAAATCCAGATGATAAAACCACTAAATTGCAACAAGAATCCGATCTCGCTCTCAAGCTTCTCGATTCTATTCCTCCTGGTATTTTCCAGTCATTCTGAATCATACCCGTTTCAGTTTTTTTCCGCGGTTCAAGTACAAATACGATCGAAAACGCTTGTCTTTTCTTCTCTTTGTCGGAAGCAGATTGGTTAGCTTTCCACCTTTATGTATGCGATAGGAAATGTGGATTTAAGCTTATGTGTCGAAATAGCCAGAAAATTGAAACACCATTCTTTCCTCCTGGTTGAAGTTTGCTCAACGAAATCTTTTCACCATTAGTAGATTAACATTACTAGAATATATGCATATATGTATGCATGTTTAGAGAGGGGTTTGTTTATGTTTTGATCATATTGGTAATCATCTGCTGGATGGCATGACACCCATGCAATTGAACAAGCAACAATGGAACAGAAATTCTTTTAGCAATTGTCACTACCCATTTCTTAATTTTATCTTATACTTATAGCAATCTTCATCACTCATGGAACATTAAACTAAACATTTTTACCGCAGAACAAAGAAAATTACCTGTGGAGCGTGCAACATATGAGTATTTAAGAGGGAAGACATTAGATGTAGTGCCTGACTATCGGAAGGAAGCAGAGGATCATCTCTCAAAACTAGTAAGCAAGAACAGAATGTTGTTTGGCTGGCCTGGCTTGCTTTAATGCTTGGACTTGGAATAAGGCTTACGTTTTTAATCTGATAATTTTGACTCCAGGTTAAGTTAAATTTGACATTAAAGTAAAAGAAAATGATAAAAATAGTGGTTTAGACTGTTCTATGGAGAGAAAGAAAAAACAAAGCAAATATGGAGGAGAAAAGTGCTTCATTAATCAGCAAACTCATAATATATACAAGCATTATATGGTTAACACCTGTTTACAAAATGGACAAGTGTTATTAACCTGAACATGTAGTAAGACACCTCGTAAACACTGGTATAATACACTTAATAACTAGTACAATGAAGCAAAATACATAGTGTTGAACAAAATGATAACATTAATGCATGCTCAGTCAATGCATGCTTTATTCTAACACTCCTCCTTAAAGTCTGCATTAACAACACTAAGCTCAACTCTCAAAGTTTCAAACCTGGACATAGGTAGAGTCTTGGTCATAATGTCTACTAACTAATTCAATGAAGAACAATATTCAAGAATAATTTCCTCATTTTTTTCAGCTTCTCTGATAGCATGGAACTTAACTTTTATGTGTTTAGTCTTACCATGAAACACAGGGTTCTTAGTGATGGCTATTGCAGACTTACTATCAACAAAGATGCTTGTTGGAGTCTTTTGCACAAAGGTTAAGTCATTTAGAAATTTTCTCAACCAAGTATGCAACATTAGTTGCTATATGCTCTACCTCAGCGGATGATTGAGCAATGATAGTTTACTTATGTGAATTCTAAGAGAAAGTTCCATTGCCTAAGGAGAAACTACAACCAAATGTGCTTTCGGAGTCATCAACACTGTAACGACCGCTCTCTGATCGCTACTAGCGTCCGAGACTTTCGGGAGACCTCGCCAGGGTCAGAACAAGCCTTATTAAGAACTCTTATTAATTCTATACGCATTCCACCATTCCTTGTCAATACTTTGAATCGAATAGTCCTTTGTGAAATGATTTGAAACCATAGTAATAATAAATTGACTTAACTTTTACTCCTCATAAACATCAGTATACATTGAAGTCTATAAAATTCAACTACAGTTTTACATTGACACTATTTGCAATTAACTTTTACTCTAATCAACTCTAACTCTAGCAGCGAAGCGACTCGGAATAAGGAGCTATGATATGCATTTACCTATCTGCGGTAGAAAATATGTGCCGATGAACACACATTAAGTCGATTACTATCTGTAAAAATGGAAATAAGGAGGTGAGTTTCACAGACTCAATGATCATCGGCTCCGTGAGTAGGGCGTAGATGGAAAACAAGTATAAAGCAGATAAATTTGAATGATAAAATTGGAATAAGAATAATAATCTAAGAAAAATCAAATCACAAATAGAGTGTTTGTGCTTGGTAAAATCGATGCCGTAAAATCATAATGCAATATTTAACTTGGTAAAACAGTGCCAAAATCAAGTGTGGCAAAATAGAGTTCAATCATCGAAAACATCACTAGCCATCAAAATATGGATACAGTATAAAAGTATGCACACTCTCAAAATGAGTGGCATGTAAAGAAACCAAGGTGTACAGCCACATAAACTAACTCATAATCATCAAGTAAGCACTAAAAGTTTTTATTCAAATAAGGGAAGTTGCAAAAAAATCTTAACTCTCCACCATGCAAAAGAGTATGTGTCGAAAACTCATAAGGCTCTTGAGTAGGTAAGCATCGTAATCACCCATGGACCCACTTCCACGTAATATCATCCAATAGCACCGCTCCATCAGATCCCAACAGCCATAGTAGTCTCGATGATGTTGGCTAACAACGTACAAATTAAGCGGTCGTAACTGCAAATATCTATTGTGGCCTAGCCACATATAATAACTCGTGGCCTTGCCACATATAATCACAAACCATGGCCCTAGCCACGTCTAACAACCCGTCAGTGATCCAAAAGTTCTCTAGCTAGAGCTTACTTGTGTACAAGCGTCACACTATTCTGATGTGACATTCGACCTACTCTCGACGCTCTCAGTTTGTTAAAACCGTTTTCAAAACCAAATCTATGTTTTTTCGAGACCTTCATTTTAATCTATTGAAACAAGGTTTCATAACCTTTCAAATTGCTTTTCGCATTCAAAGGCATGGTGTAAATACTTGTATAAAAATCAGACTAAAATCGGCTCTTGAAAACTGACATATAAATCATTTAGCAATTGCACTTAACTAAGCATATCACCCAAAAATACAAGGCGCAAGTTTTTGATGCAAAGCAATACGAAAGGCTTGCTTCCCAGTTTTTAAAATACTTTACATATATAGCTTACCTATACATATATATATGTATATCCAAAACAGTTTCAAATATCATGGCATCCACAAATTTGCCTAGCATTTCTACCAGCCCATGCTTTCTATAGTAGCAATATATAAATCATTGTAAATCCCCTTTAAAATTGCCTATCAAGGCTAATAGCTCATACTATCCACAATTGCAATTAAAAAAACTAGCAATGTTTATTAATGTAAATCCATATATATAGTACAAAGATTTTGAAATAGACACCTCCTACTCACCTCACAATGGAGGGATATCACTTCGCCACTTATCCGATTACGTTTCCTCCTTTAATTAATCACCACGATATCTCTTTCCCACTTGCACACTTCCTAGCAATAAACCAAGCTCAATATACTTAGTGTGTATCATTCCCATTTTTCTTTCTCAATTAACCTTGCATATTCATATACATCTTGACACGTTTTTTACAAAAGTTATCCATATTTTATGCTTGCATAACTCTTTAGATTATAAGTACTGGCAACTTATTTATAACTTTAGATCCCATATCAATCTTTTCAATGACATTTATCAAGTTCGACTATCATTTTACACCATTAACCATGCATATGGCAGCACTTATAAATCTAATTTCACCAAGCATTTTCTAAGCTTATATGCACCATTATTTACATTTACATGCTGGCACCAAGCATAACATCAATGTTCATTCATGCGCACAAACATTCTTCACCTTTTAAACCTTTCACAACAACACATGTCCGCACATTCTATTATATTTTTTTTGTTTCAAGTTTTCAATTAACATAATTGCTTTCTAACAGTACCCAAAGTATCCATAAACACTACACATTGCATGGCTTACCTTTGTAGTGGACTTGATCTTGCATGCAACCTCAATGTGTCTTCCAATGTTTCAATCACCAAGATGCCAACATAACTCACAAGTTATTTCTTCAAAAATCTTACCAACCGTGGCTTAAAACACAATATTATACTTACCACTTCTCTTTCACTTTGAATCCACCATGCATCCACGTTTTGGTAGCTTGCATGTCACCAAATCTTCTCCAATCAAGTCAATCTTGGCTGCCACAAGACATTTCTCATAATCATCCACCCATTTTCAAAAATTAATCAAGCTAAAACCATAATTTTTACTTTTCCTTGCTTGATTCACAAAACTGAGCTTCACACCTTTATCCACACTCCACGGATTCTCTCTTGAGTGTTGAAGACTCCTTGGTTGATAAAATAGCATAAAGCTACAAGATGAGGGAGGAAACCTCACGATTTCTCTTGATCTTGTGCAAAACCGAGCCTTTTCTCCCTTCCTCTCTTTTTTTTCTTCTTTTTCTTCCTCTCGGGTGGGATCCTCTCAAGCTTCTTTTTCTCTCTTTTCTTCTCTAAATGACCGGCCCTCAAGTCTCATCAAAGTCCTCTTCACTTTTCTTTTTCACTCTTGAAACTTAAAATTTATATGACCACCCATTGGAACCAATCATATTTCATGCACAAGTTTTTCCTTTGTTTTCTTTTGGTCACTCTCATGAACAAATCAAAGCACATGCATTCTTATCTTTCTTATTTCATTTGGCCACTTTTCCATCCAATGGTGTTTCATGCACCAAATTTCCTCCCTTATCCATTAGACTAATATTTATCCTCACTATACTTCTCCATCCACCACTTTCACTCTCCCATTTAGTCTCTATCTTTTATTTATTTCATGCACCAACTTTATTTTAAATTTTATTGAGTCATTCTTCAAACCATTCAACACACATGCATCTAGGTTTCCCTTTCCTCATTTGGCCACCTAATGTACCAATCACATTACATGCAAATAGACTTAAGTTTATTCTTCTTTTTTCTTCATATGGTGGGGGTCTCACATGTTTCTCACTAACTTCCTCCTTTTTACATGCTATCATTTGCATGTAATAGTGAATTTTACATGCACATCTCATTAGCTCACATAATCTAACTTCCTTTGGTTATTTAATGTCCACTTAGCTTTAAATATTGTAATTGCACATAGGTCCTCAAACTTTTCCTTACTTACCATTTGTCTAACCAAAATTTTCATCCTTGCAATTTAGTCCTTCAATCATTTCTTTTCAATTCCAATTTCCTTCTATCTCTCCCCTTACACGTGTATAAATAAAATATCAAATTTGTACTTCACCAAAATATCATCATAATATTTAAATATATTCTTACCCGCTCTTACTTTATTAAATAAAGGCACGCGAGGCCCTCTTATTTCATTTTTTTTTTTTGCAAAATTCTTTCTTACTTCTTCTCCCCCACTTAGATTAGTCATATATTCTTCCTTTATGACAAATTTCAACAATAGCTAAAATATTAATATTTTAATATTATTTTATTAATAAAATATTTTTTTAAATTTTTCACTTGACTCATCGGGTCTCAAAGTGTTTCACTCTGTTCCAATTCACTTCCAAATCACCTTTTAACTCACTAATTCATCCTCAATAAAATATCATTATTTAATTATCATTCCCTCGAGTGTAAAATATTTTATTCTAAAATATTTTTTCACTCTTCACCACTCATTGGCATTCAGATTTATGTCAATTGATCCTTCGTCTGATCGATAAGGTCATATTAGCTCCTATATGAGGGTACAGGGTGTTACAACACTCCCTACCCAGTTGCTGTCTAAATATCCAACAAAATTAATCTCATTCAATCTTCCGAAAAACAAACCATGATAAATGTTTCCTTTCAAATATCTAAAAATATGTTTGGCTGCAACAAAGTGAATGTCAGAAAGCTCTCTTATAAACCTGGATAGTGAACTCACTGAATACATTAACTCAGGTCAAGTTGAGCAAATGTATAATAAACTTCCAATGAGAATTCTATAGCTAGCAGCATCCTTAAGTTTGCAGCCATCATTTGCAGTCCGCTTTTGATTCACTACAAGTAAAGTGGAAACAGAGTAGCAGTTGCTCATGTGAAACTTGATCAAGATGTCTTTGATATAATTTCCTTGTGACACAAAAATGCTTTTGCTTGTTTGGCATACTTGCATCCCAAGAAAATAGTCCATCAAGCCTAGGTCAGACATACTGAAATTCTTTTCCATACCAGACTTGAACTTATTGATTTCTTCTACATTACAACTAGTAATCAACAAGTCATCGACATATAATGAAATAATTACCTGGGCTTGACCTCTTGATTGAAGTATGTACAAAATAGCTTGGTTAAAACTCTTCTCAAATCCTAAACTCAGTAAATAAGCATCAATCTTGCTGTGCCAGGTGCAAGAAGCTTTTTCAACTCATACAAAGCCTTATGCAACTTATAGACTTTATCAGATTTTGATTTGACCTTGAATCCTTCTAGTCGCTCAACATAAACTTCCTCTGCAGTGTACCATTCAAGAAAGCTGATTTCACATCAAAATGATATACTTTCCAACCAAATGCAACTGGAATAGCCAGTAACAATCGAATGGTCTCATATCAAGCTATTGGAGCAAAAGTGTAGAGAAAATCAACATCTGATAGCTGAGAATATCCTTTAGCAACAAGTCTTGCCTTACACTTGTTCAACGTACCGTTAGAGTTAAACTTCTTTCTAAAGATCCACTTAACTCCAATTAGATGCTATTTCTTAGGTTTGTCAACAAGTGTCAAGGTATTATTTTGATTAATTACATTGATTTCTTCTTGTATTATAGCTTTCCACTTTTTTGATTCAGCTGCAGCTTGATAAGAGTCTGGTTTAGATAAAAGCATCAGGCTTCTGTGATAAATATCACCAAGATTTTGATTACCTCTTACTACAAAATGCTCATCATCGTCTGCATCTGCCATCTGATTTGTAGCTTTTATTTTAGCTTCAATAGGTTCGAGAAGTTCAATTCTGAATAGATATTCCACCTTTTTTTATTTAATTTTCCTCTAGTTCCATTTTGCATTTTCATCAAAGATTACACTTTTGGATATAATGACTTTGTTTAATTTTGCAAGTTGAAGTTTGTATCCATTGGACCGCTCACTATAGCCAATGAATACCATTGTTTTTGATCTAGAATCAAGGTTGGTTCTATCATTTTTAGGAATTTGATGATAGCAAAGGCTTCCAAATGCCCTAAGATGATCAATTGGAGGCTTGCTGTCGTACCAAGCTTCATAAGGAGTTATTCTTGACAAAGCCTTTGTTGGTAACTTATTAAGCAGATAAACAATTGCACTGCAAACTTCTGTTTAAAATTTCGTGAAAAGATCTTTCTCAAACAATAGACATCTCCCATATCTAATATTGACATGTTCTTCTTTCACTTACCCCATTCTGTTGAGGTGAGTAAGGGACTATGAGCTGATGATGAATCCATTTAGCTTCAAGATAATTCTCAAACTATGATGAGGTGTATTCCCCACCATTGTCTGATCTCTAGCACTTCAGCTTCAAACTAATCTCCTTTTCAACTTTAGCCTTGAATTTAATAAACATTTCAAAGGCTTCATGCTTAAGTTTAAAAAAGAATATCCATGTCGTTTTACTGAAATCATCAACAAAGACAATAAAATACTTACTACCACTTAGAGATTCTTAGCTTATAGGTCCTACAACATCCGAGTAGACCAGATTTAGGCCACTCTTTGATCTTGTCAAGCTACAGAAAGATATGGTTTACTGGTCTGTTTGCCAGACTTTCAAACACTACAAACTGATATCAATATACTTGGCTTAGGAAGCTTTTTTACTAACTCCAGAGAGTATAATTGATTTAGATAGTTATAGCTACAATGATCAAGTCTTTTTTGCCAAAGTAAAGATACATGATAATGTTATAACTGACTTGCATGCATGCATCAATCAAATTAACATGAAAGCACCTATTTCTCATTGGCACATTCATTAACAAATCACCTGATGGATCATAGATAGTGTAGAAAACATCATTAAACATAATGTATAATGTTTTAGCATCATTTGTCTTACACTAAGTAAATTTTGTGCTATATCTAAAACTAAAAAAACATCATCAACATACCTCTAACTAGATGGAGTCTAAATGCCAACTGTAACTTTTCCAACAACATCAAAGTACACACCATTTCCAATTCTTACTCCAAATTTATAGTGAGTATCAAGTTGAGTGAACAATAAAGAATTTGGTGTCACATGGTTTAAGCTACCAATATCCAGTAGCCATTGTGCATCATTAGTCATTTTGCTGCAAGTTTCCATGAAGAGTTACTCTTCTGAAGATTCAACATTCCCAATTGCATTTGAGATTTTCTCATTTGAATCAAATTTGTTTTTACAAACCTTTTCTACATGACCTAATTGCTTGCATGCATTACACTTTACATCAAGCCTAAACTAGCAATATGCCTCAGTGTGTCTCCTCTTCTTGCAATGAGGACAAATAAAGAATCTAGTCCACCTATTTTGAACTTTTCTACCCTAAGTGCTTCCTTTCTCCTTATCTTTAATTTCACTCACATTTTTCTTATTTGAAGCTTCTGCATGTGCCTTACTTTTCATTCGAATAATAAAAGCAAGATCAACTTTTTCATTCCTCGTTGTAGGCCTTTACTATTCATCAACTTTCAAAATATTAACCAAATCTGATATAGAGAGCTGTGAAATTTCTTTTACCTATTCTAGTGATGATATTGTGGCATCAAACCTTTTAGGTAAGCTTATAAAAACTTTCTCAACAACCTTAGCATCAGATAAAGTCTCTCATAACAGTCGAATTTGATTCACCAGCTTTATCATTGTATCAATGAATTCCTCCACAGTCTGACTTTCTTTCATCCTCAGAAATTCATATTACCTTCTAAGATTCTGAAGACGAATTTGCTTACTTTTGGCATACCTTAAAACTCTTCTTCAAACTTATTTCATGCCTATTTTGCTATCTCACATCCCATAATCTGACTAAAAATTAACTCTATAATAGCTAAGTGTATAAAGGATAAGGCTCTAAATTTTTTGACTATATCCTCCTCATATTGCATCACTTGTGTTAGTGTGGCATTATCTCTCAATGCTAGTTCTTCTGTCTCATTTTCAATTACATTCTATAGGTTGACACCACTTAAGAATGTTTTCATTCTAATGGCCCAAACAGGATAATTAGAGCCATCGAAAATGGGTGTAGTCTGTTGTGTAACAGTTGAAGCTGACATTTTAATGAAGAATTAACTTGTGATAAGTGAGAAAAAGTTTTAATTGGCTCAAAGAGCTATTGTTTGCTTTGATGCGATGATATGAAAGTAAAAAAAATGATAAAATAACAGTTTATACTATTCTGTGGAGAAAGAGAAAAAACAAAGCAAAAATGGAAGAAGTAATGGGAAGGTGGAAACTTTCAAGGCAAGACTAATGGCCAAAGGTTTACCCAAAGAAAAGGGATTGACTATGAGAAAACCTTTTTACTAATTGCTATGCTTAAATCCATCAGGATCCTCCTATCCATAGCCGCACATCTTGATTATGAGATATGGCAAATGGATGTCAAGACCACATTTTTAAATGGGGATCTTGAAGAGTGCAATATGGCTCAATCAGAAGGTGTCATTAAAAAAGGTCACAAGCATAAGGTTTGTGAATTGCATAGGTCTATTTATGGACTTAAGCAAGCATCTAGGTTTTGGAACATAGGATTTGATACTGCTATCAAATCATACAGTTTCCAACAAAATGTTGGCGAACCTTGTGTCTATAAAAGGATACAGAATAAAAAGGTTGTTTTCTTAGTGCTTTATGTTGATGACATTCTACTCATTGGAATGATGTAGAAATGTTATCAACAGTTAAAGGTTGGCCAAACCAACAATGCAATATAAAAGATTTGGGATAAGCTAACTATGTTATGGGTATCAAACTTATAAGGAATCTTAAGAACAAACAGATAGCACTATCTTAAGCATCTTACATAAACAAGATTTTAGCCAAGTTTTCTATGCAAGATTCCAAGAAAGGTTATATGCCCTCTAAACATGGAATCAAACTTTTTAAGGAATGTCACCTAAAAGTCCAGAGGAAGTTGAAAGTATGAGACGGATTCCATACGCATCTGCTATTGGAAGTCTCATGTATGTTATGCTATGCACTAGGCTAGATATCTACTATGTAGTTGGATTTGTTAATAGATTTCAATCAAACCCAAGCAT
>NW_018397254.1:14595408-14607351 GCF_002168275.2 Theobroma umbraticum | reverse complement strand
AGAACAAATGTATAGGAGTTAAATCATTTCAAGAACTTGTCAAAGATCGCCCAAATAATGTTCAAGCAAATTTGATTATTTTGTCACAATCAAAACTAGAATAATTTTAAAACTAATACATAAGGCCACCCTCACCACTCATTTTCATCAAATCAACAAGTTCATTAGCAATTAAGGCAGCATCAAGCAATTGTCTCCCTTGCACAAATGCAAATCGTTGTTCCCCAATCACTTCTCTAATCACCTTTCTCAATCTATTTGCGTAACACCCCATGCCCTCGTATAGAAGTCAATAAGACCTTATTAATAAGACAAAGGTCAATTAACGTAAAATTAAGTGCCAAAGAGTAACGAAGGGTAAAAGAAATATTTTAGAATAAAATATTTCACACGTGAGAAAATAATAATTAAATAATAATATTTTTATCAAAAATAAATTAGTGAGTTAAAAGGTTATTTGAAAGTGGATCGGGATAAAGTGAGACACTTTGAGACTCGAGGAGATAAGTGGAGAATTTTGAAATAAAATAATATTTTATTAATAAAATATATTAAAATATTAAATATTTTATCTATTATTGAAATTAGTCATGAAAGAGGATTATGTGGCTAATCTAAGTGGGGAAGAAGAAGTACGAAAGAATTTTGAAGAAAAATGACATAATTGGGGCCCATGTGCCTTTATCTAATAAAGTAAGAGCGAGTAAGTATATATTTGAATATTATGATGACGCTTTGGTGAAGTGTAAATTTTATATTTTATTTGTATACATGTAAAGGAAGAAAGATAGAAGGGAATTAGAATTGGAGAAATGTTTGAAGGATCAAATTTTAGAGGATGAAAGTTCGGTGGGACAAATGGTAAATAATGAAAAGTTGAGGACTTATGTGCAATTGCAATATTTAAAGTTAAATAGAAACTAACTAGCCAAGGAAAATTAGATTGTGTGGAAGGATGGAATATGCATGTAACGAATACTATTACATGCAAAGATATGCATGCAAGAATGTATTTGTAGTGGGGAACATGTGGGACCCTTACCACGTGACAAATAAAAAGGTATGAGACAAATAAATAAAATGACATATGCATGTGGATTTTTAGAGTTAAAAGAATGCATGGAAGATTTATGCATGATGGAAATTTGGTGGCAACTAGACTAAGAATAGAAAATATAGTTGCATGTAGTGTCATTGACCAAAGAGGAGGCCAAAGGGAAATTAAGGTGGGAAAGTTGCATGAAAAACCATTGGGCACAAATAAGGTGGGATTAAGTGGAAATAAATTAAACAGTGGATATGGATAAGTAAAAGAGTATTTTTAATCAATGTGGAAGAAATAAAATTGGTGCATGAAGCACCATTGGATGGCAAAATGGTCAAATGAAAATAAAAGGTGAATTGGTGCATGTGTTGTGATTGACTTTAAAAGGTGGCCAAATGAAATAAGAAAAATAATAGTGCATGTGTTTTAATTGGTCTAATGGGTGGCCATATAAATACTAAGTTGCAAGAGTAAAAGAGAAAGTTGAATAGGCTTGGTGAGAGTTGAGAGAGGTCCGGCCATTTAGAGAAGAAAATAGAGAAGAGCAAGCTTGAGAAGTTCCACTCGAGAGGAAAAAAAAGGGAAGAAAAGTGGAAAGGCTCAGTTGTGAGGGTTCAAGAAAAACTGTAGGGGGAAAGAAGAGTTTCTTGCCTTTTTCTTCCATTTCACCCATTCTTTGATCGGTAGAATCTCCAAAGTACACATGCACATATGTTTTAAAGAGTGATTCAAGGGCATTTGAAGAAATATCAAGTGGGTTTCAAGATAGAAGAGAAATAAGGTAAGGATTGTGGTTTTAGCTTGAATGATGTTTGAAAATGGGTTGGTAACTATAAGAAATGTTTTGTGGCATCAAAGATCGGCTTGATTGAGAACGATTTAGTGACATCCAGCCTATCAAAATCCGAGAGTGAGATTCAAAGTGAGACAGAGAAGTAAGGCCATAAATATTGTGTTTTAAGGCCTACGAGGCATAAATCTTATGAGAGAAAAGTTATTAAGAAATGCTTGGACACTTGATGAAAAGATTGGTAGAGACATGAGAGTGAGCAGTGAGGACTAGATAATGTTTGCTTAAGCTATAATCGCGTAGCAGAAGCATGGACATTTGAGAATATAGTGAGAGATCTTGAGAAATGACTATTGTTGTGTGATTGATTTTGAAAGGTACGTTGTGAGGAATAATGGTTGTTGAAAGAATCTAAAATGCATGAGTTAGTTGAAAATGTTAAGTTCATAGTATGTTATTTGAAGAAATAAGGAGGAATAATGTGGATGGAGGATTGAGAAATAATGCATTGAAAGTTAGATAGATAATGATGCATGTAAACTTGAAAATAATTGAATAAAAATGGGAATGAGTGTTGTTGCCATATATATGGTTTATATTATGAAAATATAAGATGCATTTGGATGAAATTTGCTTGGAAGAGTTGAAATGGGCACTTAATGATATAAATAAGTTGTCGGTACATTTACAAAGAATTACACAAGTAAAAGATATGAATTCCTTTAGTGAAAACATATCAAAATGTATGTGAATCTGCAAAGGTTAAGTGAGAAAGAATGGTGATTCTAGCATTATGTAAGTTATTAAAATGATGATTAATGTTTGGATGAGAAAGAAAAATGGAAATGATAAACACTAAGTATATTAAGCTTGGTTTATTACTAGGAAGTGTGCAAGTGGAAAAGAATTACCGTGGTGATCAACTAAAGGAGGAAACATAACTGAATAAGTGGCAAAGCAATATCCTGTCATTGCAAGGTGAATAGGGGTGTCTATTTCAAAGGAACTATACATTATATATCATTATACTTTTAATAAACTTTGTCGATCTTATTTAAATGCAATTGTGGAAAGCATGAATTACTAGAAAATGATAAGTGGTTTTAAATACTTATTTGCGAAAGATTTATACACTGTTATTGCAAAAAGCATGAGTTGGTAGGAATACTAGACAATTGTGGATGCCATGACTTTTGAAATTGCTTTGAATATATATATGTATATATATATATATAAGTTATATATGTAAAAGGTTTTAAAAATCGAGAAACAAGCTCTTTAACACGATTTACGTAAAAATGTGCCTTATTATTTGTATGATGTGCATTCATGAATAAATTACATGTTCACTATGCCGATTTGATATTCAAACCTCATGCAAAGGTTTTATATTATAAAGTCTTATAAAGGGGTTTTATCATATTACCATGAATGGTACTTTGGAAATGGATTTAAAATAAGCTTTTGAGAACCTAATTTGCTTTTAAATGATTTTATCAAATCGAAATATTCAAGAGTAGGCTGAATGTCACATCAAGATAGTGTGACCTTTATGCACAAGTGAGTTTTAGCTAGAAAACCTTTAGGTTTTCGACGGGCTGTTAGACATGGTTGGGGCCGTGGTCTATGAAATATACATGGCAAGGCCATAAGATGATATATGTGGTTAGGCCACAAGTTGATATTCGTGGTTGCGACCACATGATTTCTCCGACGTCAGCCAACATTATCGAAACTGCCATGGTTGTGGGAATCTAGTAGAGCAGAACTCCCGGATTGTTATTATGTGGAAGTGGGTCCATGGATTGATTACTGTGCTTACCTTCTCGAGAACCTTGAGAGTTTTTAGACTCGTTCTCTTTTGCATGTTGGAGAGTTAATGTTTTCCACAGCTTCCTTATTTGCTTGTAGGCTTTTAGTGCTTTATAAGTTGATTTTGAGTTGATTTATGTGGATGTACATGTAAATTTTTACATGACACACATTTTGGGAGTGTGCGTACTTTTATATGGTTTTTTTCTACTTTTGAGGGAAAAAGAGAGGATTTCAATGATTAAAATTTTGTTTTGTTAGATTTGATTTCGGCATTATTTGCCAAAGAAAGTATTGCATTATGATTTACAGCATCATTTTTACAAGGCACAAATATCTTACTTGTGATTTGGTTTCTTAAGATTATGGTTTGATATTTCGGTTTTATTATTCAACTTATCTACTTTAAGCTTGTTTCTCATCTATGCCCTACTCATGAAGCTGATGATCACTGAGTCTGTGAGACTTATCTCTTTATCTCCTTTTTGTAGATAGTGATCGGCCTAGCATGTATTCATCAATGTTTATAATCCACCACAAATAGATAAAGGCATCTCTTAACACTTATTCTGAGTCACTCCGCTGCTAGAGGTTGAGTCGTCTGTAGTGTAATTTACTTTTGTAAATAGATATTAGTCTTAATGTAAATGTACAATAGGAGATTTTAGACTATAATGTATTCTTACAATTATGGTGAATAAAGGTTAAGATGACTTATCACGACTTTGATTCAAATCTTATTGTAAAGAGTTATATAATTCAATGTAATTTTCTAAGATTGATGGTATAAGTACGAAGTAATAATTAAAGTTTTAATTAAGGCTTGTTCGAGACTCGGTGGGTTCTCCCGCAAGACTCGAACACCGATAGCGATCGAGGAACGATCGTTACAGTTTGCTAAGACTTTCGCTATGATTTTATAAACACTCCCCACCAAGCTAATGGGCATGTATTCACTAATTGAAATTGGATTAATAACTTTAAGAATTAAAGTAATAAAGCTTTCACTCACCCCATGACCAAGCCTTCCACTTCTACAAAACTCCTCAATAAAAGAGATAACATCCCCTTTAACCACATGCCATTTAGCTTTACAAAAATTCAAATTGAATCTATCAGGACCTAGTGCTTTATTCCCATCACTGCCTTTTATGACTTCCCAAACCTCACTTTTAGTGAATAAACATTCTAACCCCTCTCTAGAAGATTCCTTTAACCTACCCAGCCTACACTTCAAGTCTGCCACCTTGAGTGTCTTCTTACTCGAATAAAGCTTTGTGAAGTGCCTTACAATCTCTTTTTTAATCTATATAAGATCATCAATAATCATCTCATTCACTGTAATACTCATCAACCTATTAATTCACTTTTTTACAGAAGCCATCGCATGAAAATACCTTGCATTCCCATTATTGTCTGTAACCCACCTGGTACGAGATTGTTGTTTCCATTTACGTTCTTCCAATCTATACAAATCCCAAAACTTTGCCCCGTTTCCACATAACACTTTCCCTATGCAAAAAGTCACCCCTAAATCTTGCCATTTCATATCCAACAAATGTAGTTCACCTTCCAAATCTTGAATCCGATGTTGCATGCACCCATATTTCTTTAAATTCCATTGCCTGAGCCTCAATTCTTTCAGATTCCTCCATATAGTCGGCCTTTTTTTCCACCTAAATCTAACCTCCAATTATCTTCTATAAGTGATATTAAAAAACTATCCTCCAACCTATAATTGAAGACTTTAAATGGCTTGGGAGCCCAATTAAAATGTATCCCACCCAAACTCACTGGATTATGATCAGATAAAGAAAATGACAAACATACTTGAACCATATCAGAGTAACATGCCAACAAATCAGAACCAATTAAGAACCTAACCAATCGACAAAAGATAACATCCTCCTCCTACTATATCAAGTGAATTTACCCCCTACCATAGGTAAATCCACCAACACAGTCTTCTGAATAAAATTATCAAAATCAATAATAGCTCTAATTACATCTCCTCTACCCATTTTTTTTTCTTTAAACCCGACTAAGTTGAAATCACCACCTAAACACGACCAAAAATCACGTTTATTCATTTCACACAATAATTTTAACCATAACTTAGCTCCTTTGGTGTCATCATTGGGCATATATACATTCAAAAATCCACATCTCCTAGAAATCCCATTCACCACACCAATGACAATAATAAAATTTCTATCCAACACCATCTTTTCCATATTTAAAAATTCATCTCTCCACATCAAAATTATGCCATTAGATAAACCTTCCGACTCCACACTACAACATTTAATTTTATCCTTAGATCACAACGATTCAAACATGTTGCTTAAATATTTTCTTAACTTCATTTCTTGTAAAATAACAGTAGATGGATTTTCTTTATTTATGACCCTCTTGACCACTCTTTTTTTCTTCCCTTTACAAACTCCTTTAACATTCCATATTATTAACTTCATAAATTAATTAAACACACTCACTCAACCTCCTAAACCACTCATTATGCATACTGACCCTACTCCTCCTGCTCCAACAAGGTTATAGCTTAATTAATTCCTCCTTTTCCACTAGTAATTGTAATCTAACCTTCTTGCACACCTGCTAAACTCTTTCTGCCTCTTGTATATTATAGTCCAATTAGTCATTCAATTCTGGCTCCAAATGCAAACATTCAAAAGTCCCTTCAATAGACTTACCACTTTTCAATGTTTTACGTCTACAAACACATCTTTTCTCTCATTTGGTTTTTTTCCCTTTAGGACGCCCCTTACCACTCTTAACTACACACTTTGAATCTTTTCTGAAGTTACATCCCAATGTACCATCTAATCACTCCTATCATCCCCAAACTTTCTGTTGAAGCCATCTTTAACACATTGCATCCATAAATTGTTTTCTATGATTAATGCCTCCAACATACTAATATTTCTATCATATTGACCAGCAACATCCCCTTGCTTAAGCATAGAGATAAAGTCTACTTCAGCCACACCTATCAATCCAAATAATGTTGCGACACCTCCCTTTGTCTCCACGTTATCCAATGTTTTGTCAAAGTCGGAACCTCCCAAGTGTGGCACAGTTTCAATTAAGTCACAACTTTTATTACCAACTTCCCTATTCTTATCATTATCTCCATAAGTTGTTTGAAGTGGTTTACAAGCCACAACACTTTCCATATTAAAATGGGCCTCCCAACTCTTGTACCTTATCCATTTACCTTTTCAACGTTGGAAAAATTCTAGAAAAAATTTTATCCACTAAAATAGGTTGATAAGTTGCACCAAGAGACTCCAACCTTTCATCATCAAGACTTCCATTTTCATTAGAAGTTTCCCTAGTCTTGATAGTAGCTTTATTTTAATTTTGAATTTTGTTTTCTTCATTTCCCTCACATTCCTAATTGCCAATCATAACTAACTCATTGTCCAATTGACCATTTCCTAGTTTCAAAATTTGAATATCTTGTCGTCTATTACCACTAGGAGTGAACTCCTAAACCAGTTAAGCACCACTATCACTACCATTCACATATCCACCATCCTTACTAGAGCTAACTGTCATAATCTCAACAACTTTTACATGCACTATAAACTTATTATTACTAACCTGAATAGTGGACAACATAGGAAGTTATTTGAGGTTATGCATTTTTACCAAAATTTTGCTGTACTCAAACTAGTTCATTGATAAAGAAATCGAATCTATCTTAAGGCATTCACCCCATTTATCCCTTAAGGCCTTAAACAAATTTTCATGCCATACATGAATTAGTATTTGTTCTACACAAACCCAACATTGTAACTCTTGTTGTTGTGAATAACCGTCGTAAGGAGACACAATCACACACCACTCTTTTAGTAGAGAGAATGACTTTGCCAATGCCATATCCATGCTCCTATGATCCTCAGAAGTAATAAAGACCCTAAGACCTCTAACTTTTCTAACTCTGGCTTTAATACCCAAATTCGCAATACCTTAATTTGGGATATACATACTCCCACATGTACTATCCTAATAACTGACCTCTTCAACCACTTTCTACCGATTTTGGGAACATAGACTTTCAAATCCTCTTGGACCATTACACTTGGTTATTTGACAACATGGATAAACCTCATTACAGTATTCGTATCCTTGTCCATTAACACATCTTTAAATGAACATCATTCACCCATACTTGTATTTAGCTTACCAGCATTCAAACCACCACCACCTCTATATTTAGCAAAAGCTTTTTTAATCATTAATCTTTTCCTAGCAAAAAACATTCCATTACCATGTTGAAGACATTCCATGTTTACCTTTACTCTCGACACAAAGACATCCACCACCACTCAAAAATGGTTAAAAGCTGCCTTGATTCCTACCCATGAGGCCCCTATTTTCAAATTATCCACAAAAACTAAATGCAATGAAGACTTTCACCATGCCAACTCCAATCAGCCGCGTATCTCTATGCCCTGAAACCCTTGCTGATAGACGTCCTTATTCGTTCTTCCTTTTCTATGCTTACTTGCAAAAAAAACCTCCCTTTCTCTTTCCAAAATGCCTCTTTCTTTCTCTCTATAGCCATTTTAATAATAAGTCAAAGTTGAGGGAAGAGGATTGGGAGGAAAGGAGTAAAGGTAGAGAGAGATTGAAAGTGAGAAAAAAAAAGAGAGTAGGTTTTATAGTTAGGTTTTAAGGGTTTAAAAAAGGCATTTGAAACAATGCCGTTTAGAGGTAAAAGAGAAAAAAGAAAAGGAACGAAGGAAACAGACCAGCTTAACGCAATAACTTTAAGTCTCCTTTGATTTAGGTTTTAAACCCATTTAAGTATATCTTTGACTTATTTTTACCTTTTTATTTTTCTAGACTATTTCATTTATTTTTTTTATTTTGATTCTTTCTTTGTTTCTATTTTCATTTTATTTATTTATTTATTTTTCTTTCATGCACATATTTAAACTTGGAAAATTATTTGAAAAAATTATATAAATAACAAAATATGAAAAATTTCTTACTCATTTCTTTATTTTTTATTTTTTCATGTAAATAAATTAACTTATGAAATTATTTCAAAAAATGCTAATTAGGAATAATAAAATTTGTAAAAAAATAATTAAATTAAGAAATCATAAATATTTAGAATGAACCTTTTAAAAAGGAAATTTTTAGGAAAATTAAAAGTGGTAATTTTTTAAAATTTTCGAAGTGAAATTAATTCTAGGATCTTGCAAAAGTGTTGGGAGTAATCTCAAAATTATTTTTATATTTCTAAATAATTATTAATATAAAATATTAAATAAAATAAATAAAACATTTTGTAAATTAAAAATTGCATCTTGATTTTTATTTGATTGAGTCATAGGTATTTTATTTTAATTATGTAAATGTAAAAAAAACCCTTCAATTATGGAATTTCAAGGAAGTTATGAGTGGCAATTTTGTTTTAAGCGAGAAATTTTTTTGAAAAATTCTACCTAAACTTTGGAGAATTTAGAAATATTTTTGATATAACGCATTTAGAAAAAAAATTAAAAAATAATTTTAAGAAAAGAGAAAAAAATAAAGAAATAAAAATAAAAAGACATAAAATATGCAAATACATAAAAATTCTATTAGGATGGAATCTGATTTTACTATCAAATATTGATAAAATTTTACAAAATGAATATGAATAAATTTTTTTTTAAAAAAAATCATAATATTACTACAACAAAATGTTCATCCATTATAAATCCAGCTGCATAACAAGGGTAGTCCCTAGTTGTAGATTGATTTTTAATTTATTCATTTACTTTTTCTAATTCAATTACTATTCAATTGATTACATAACTTTGTTTTAAAAATTTTATTATGGAATATTATCTTTTAAAAATGATCAAATAATAATTTTTTTGTTTTTGTTGGTTTTTATTACTTATAGATTGATTTATTTACTTAACAAACTATATAGTATCCTTGACTTTATATAACCTAAAGTTGCATCTTTGGAGAGTTTTTCAAATAATTAATTTCATTGTTTTATTGTGAAATCCCACACTTTAGATATAGAATAGTTAAGTAAAATCTTACTTGGTGAGCAATTTAAACATACTTTTAGTTTAAAGATCTTGAATTTTTTTTTTTAGAAAAGCCTAGATTTCAAGTTTACAAACATATGTGTTGCTAAAGAGAGAAGTGGGTCAGAGTAATGTGTTTTCAAATAAAATTTTATATTCTAGATCTGAAGTTTCAATACCTAATGAACAAGTATTGACATTTTATATCCTGAAAGCTTTTAAAAAGATTTTGATGAATAAGTACATATACTTGAAACCCAAAAGTGCAAGTATCAATACTTTTTCAAAAGTATTGCTACTTGTCGTCGTTTACACAAAATTAAAAAAGATAAAATAGTATTTTCTTTCTAAAATATTTTCTTCATAGGTATGTTTTCACTCCTCTCAATCGCAACTGCCTATTTTCACTTTTCCTCTCAACTTTCAACCCTCCCTTACGAGGGTCGGCTATAGCATAAAGCCACCAAAGCCTTTGTTTTAGATATCAAATTTTCATAAGTCTCATAATTTCATAATAATATAACTAATTATATTAAAAATATAAAAAAATTAAGATAATTAATAAAATATCTACTTATCATATCCTCTCAAGTCTAATAAATATTTATTTTCTCTCACTTCCTAGATTCATATTAGTTTTAACTATTTATCTTATTTTTCATTAAAAATATGTAAAATTCAAAATAATTAATAAAAATTACATATAGTCTTACTTATCTAATTATGTGCTTAATAAATCTCAATTTGTTTTATCACTTCTTAATTCTCATAATGCTATTAATTCTCACTATTTATTCTATTTTTAATCAACTAATGATAATATGTATTTAATGATTTCCAACAATTATTTTTCTTCTTATATATAAAACCAATTGTTCCTTTTTTTTTTCAATTTATAATATCCACTAATGAATTCTTCTTTTCTCATTTGCTCTTTCTTTCTTAATTTTAATAAAAAAGCCTCATTTTCTTAATTTCAATAAAAAAAAACCTTATTTGAATATTCAGCTTTAGACTTTAAAATTATTAAACCGCCCCTGTCTCTTATACTAGTTCACCAAAATCACCATTTTTGAAAATTACAGCTCAATTTTGAATTTTCTAACTATCAAAGGTAAAATTTTCCAACTTTAGGTTTCTAAACCTTTGATTTCTAGCATTGGTTTTAGCTTTTTCAATAGATTTGGTTTTCTCTCGAGAGGTTAGATTTTGTTTTTAAAAGTTTTACTCTCTTATAGCTCACCAAGGTAAGGAAATAAAAAGAATTTAAATACTTATTTTGAAAAACAGTGAATTTAAACTAGAAAGTTAGATTTAAATGAACTAGATTAGTTTATGATTAAAATTTAATTTTTTTATTTAAAATTTAGTTTATTTTTTCATTTCTTAATTTTAAATTTATTTAAATTTAGTAAAATAAGTAGAGAGGTAGTTGGATAGAGAGAAAGAAATTGTAAAAAGTGAATAAATTGCCATTTATATAATATGATAATTTTTAAAAGGTTAAATACTCAAATAAGTCCCTGAATTATACTAAAAAAATCAATTAAGCCTCTATCCTTTTACTACATTTAAATAAATCTCTAAATTTTTATTTTTGACCAAATAAACCCCTTTAACTAATTATTAACTAATTTTTATTAATCAACAATATAATTAATAATTTTATAACATATCATCTGTCACGTGGTATGTTGACATGTTATTTTATTTTATCTGTACAAACTTATATTAATTTTCATATTAAAGAGAAATAACAATCTCTTTCAAAGTGAAATTGTTGCTTTTACTCCTTTAAATTTGTAACACCCCTCTTCATTATCTGCTGTCTCAGTAAATAATTTGCCAAACTCCTTTTCCAAAACTCTTGTAGTCCCCTATATAAGGTTATAAAGATAAAATTTAACTTTCTTTTTAAAATTTGTCAATTAAGTCAATAGTTAGAAGAAAAGACTTATTTAATTTAAAATAAAATTTATAAATTTATTTAAATATAATAAAAAATAAAAAATTAATTAATTATTTTTATATAATTCTGATTTGAGTATTTAGCCTTTTTATAATTAATAAAGGTATTTATTGCCCTTTCCTTTGATAGCACTCCTGCTGGAATGGTTATTCCTTGCAACCGCGGAGTGTTAAAATGATTGGGAATAAGGGAATGGCTTTTCCATTTCCCCCAACCCAACGTGCTGTTGTAAAGCCCTGGTTTGAGCTTCTGATTTCATTTTGCC
>NW_018397254.1:14594063-14595308 GCF_002168275.2 Theobroma umbraticum | reverse complement strand
TTTTTATTTTCAAGGTTTTTCTTTAAAGAATGTTTTAATTTTTCAAGGTATTCTTTTTTGAGAATCGGGTCCTGTATTTTATCAATAACTTCAATTATGAATTCTTGGTCTTTCGTTAATACTTGAATTAAGTCTTCAGTTTCTGTTGAAGAAGACTGAGATGTTGTTTGTATTTCATCTATTTGTAATTCTTCTGAGGAATCCGAACAGGTTTTTGTTGTTGATTCTAGTAATATTTCAATAAATTTTTGTTCAATTTCTTCTCCTAATTGGAGTTGGTTAATCTTTCTCTTGATTTTGCAATATTTGGATATATGTCCTATTTTTTCACACTTAAAACATTTTATTGTTTTATCTATTTTGTTAGGCTCTTTATTTTTTCTTTTTAGCTTTCTATATTTTTTATATTTTGAAGTTTTATAATATTCTTGGAGATTTTTCTTATGCTTTCTTTGTCTTACATGTTTTGTCGAACAATAATTTTTTGAAGAAAAAGGTTCATAACTAACATCAAACTATTAGCAGAATGAGCCTAATTCTTTTGCATATAATTTTCTTTCTTTTTTCAATTGTTTTTGTAATTTTAAATCTTTACAAATCTTTAATCCCTTTTTTTGAGTAAAGCTGATTAGTTCACCATATGTAAGATTTTTATAAGGTATTATTCCTTTATAGTTTTCTCTTATTTGATTCCTAACCTTTTCTCCTAATAGGGTTGGGAGTCCAGCTAAGAATTTTTCTTTCTAAAAAGGTTGATTATTGTCAGACTTTTGCATTACTCTTCTAATGAACACGTCTTTATACCATTGAAATTTGTTAATTTTTTACATTTTAAATTAGACAATAATTCAAAATTTTTGTCTTTAAGATGTAAAGGATCTCCTATAAAATGTTTAAATATTGAGAAGATGAGAGTTGCTACAGTATCTTAAATCTCTCTTCCTTGATTATCTAATATTATATTTCCTTCATTATCTTTTTTGAATGCTTTTAATATTTCTTATTAAGGGAATATTGTAATTCTGTTAAGGGAGGATGTTGGGTTTCTATTTCACCTTTATTCGTTTGCCACTTATTTGTGGTTTTTATGGTATTAATTTGTGGTTCATCATAGTTTTCAAACCATTCAAAAAATTCAATTAAGATTTTATGATTATTCATGAAATTATAATATTCTTGTAGAATTTCATCTTTTTGTTGGTCATATTTTTTGAAATAATTTTTTCTTTTTTGTTTGTTTTCATC
>NW_018397254.1:14566321-14593963 GCF_002168275.2 Theobroma umbraticum | reverse complement strand
TGATGTGGCCTTAGCAATTGCCTCTAGGGACAATCATTTGTATGCATTGAAACATAAGGGTGTTTTTGACGATTGGCCAGATGAAGAAGAGATGAGAAACTTCAAAATGATTAGTTTGAGTTTTGATAATATTGAGAAGCTGCCTCCTGAGTTGGAATGTCCACAACTTGAATTTTTCTGTATGGGTAGCAAGGGTTCTTATGTGGAAATACTAGCTAACTTTTTTTGAGAAAATGAAAAATCTCAAAGCCTTAGATTAGCTTAAAATGAAATTTTCCTCAATTAATCTCCCAACAAACCTTGGATCATTGTGCCTATATGAATGCGTGCTGGGGGATATGTTCAATCTTGGAAAACTTAAGAATCTAGAAATTCCTAGACTTTTTAGCTGTTCCAGTGTAATGCTAAGCGCGAGAAATAGGGCAATTGAATAAGTTAAAATTATTAGATCTGAGATATTGTCACAAACTTATAATTCTAGCAGGTGTTTTATCAAGCTTGTCCAAATTAGAAGAATTATATATTGATACAAGTTCTGTTGGAAGCAATGTTTGTCTAGCTGAATTAAAGAACTTGTCTTGTTTGACCACTTTAAATGTTTGTATTCCTGATGTCAACATTGTGGCAAAAGACCTGTTCTTCAAAAAATTGCAAAAATATAAGATTGTCATTGGATTTGATTGTGACCCGTATTATGATGGAATCGAATACTCGAGAACACTAAAACTTAACGTGAATACAAGCATCCATCATTTGGATGATGGGGTTCTACGCTTATTAAAGAAACCAGAAGTTTTACGTTTAGAGGTTATAGGTGTCAAGATTGTTTTGAGCAATAAGGAAGGTTTTCTGCTTTGGTTGATGTGCATTTCAAACAAGTCTATTTCAGACTTGAACATTTGCATTTTTTTTTCCTGAAAGCATGACTCTGTACTCCAAAATTAGTTATGAAAATTGTTAGAAGAGTTGTATATGGCTTTCTTCTGGTGGGTTGAGTAAAAAAATATCATCTATGTAAATAAGAGTCCAACCCAAAATAATTTAAAAGATTTTGATCATAGCCTTTTGAAATAGTAACGGTGTCGTCTTGAGCCCAAATAATAGAACACTCTAGTGATACTAATGATTAGGTGTGCAAATTCCTATTTTTGGCCTATCTTCAAGACTAATGCCCAATTGCCAAAATTTTGCTTTGAGTTCGAATTTTGAGAAAAACTTTGCTTGAGCCAACTTGAGAAGATTGAGCTTCTATTAGGTCGAGGGAATTTGTCATCAAGAAGAAAATGAGTAAAGGGGTTGGTAGTTGATAACCAATCTCAATTTGCCCGTCCTCTATCCTTTTGTTGACATAAAAGGCCTAACATGCCTATTGAGAATTCGATGGCTCAATCAATTCTTGCTATGGAGATTCGCTACTTTTTTCTTCTGCTAGTTTTTGGTGCTCTGAATTCATACTTGAATGACTTGCTTTGGTGGGATTAATGTCTTCATTAAGTTTGAATGAAAGCTTAATAAAGAATTTGAAATTCTTCCAAAAAGGATTGCTACATTTGAAGAGGAATTCTGAGTGAAAGTTAGCACATGCCTTTTGCTTGAGCAATTTGACTATCATCTAACTTTGCTCCTCTAGTTGTCAGAGGGAATAGAACTTTGGGACTGAAACAAAGGGTTTGAAAGAGTATTTGTATCAATTCCCATCTAACAGTATTCTAAAATGCTAGCATTCATGATAGATGTCAAATTCGACAACTATATCTTTCCCAGATAGCTTTAATCTAAGCACTTGAGTTGTGATGGAGTATTGGGGGAAAAACTAGATGGTAATCCGCTTACTTCTTAGATAAGTGGTGAAAGTTTGTTTTGAAGCTGTTTTGAAATGCTTTTCATAAGGTATCCAAAATTTCTAGGGTAATATTTTTGGGTTCATCACTTTTTCTACTACTTTTGTGTCAAAAAAGGCTATTGCTAGGATTCGCTGATTCAATTTTGATAGGTATATGAAAATTGGTATGGAGGGTACTGGTGAGTCAAGAAGACTTTGGATTTTTTATTGGGAAGGAAGATCAGGTTGGGGTTGTATCATAAAAGAGTCTTCTATTTTAGTGTTTGAGTTAGGAGTGAAGGTTTGGATGGCAAACAAAGTTTTGTTTAAGGGTTCTTCGTCCACTGAGAATATTAATTCAAGATCATTGTCATTTAAATCAATTCCAGTCTTCCACTAGATGTCTTGGAACATCTTTATGCTCTTTTTTTTTTCATTGGCAAGACATTTTCTAACAAAATGTCGTTGTTGATTGTAGGTGAAACATTTTGTCGTTTTTGTTCTTCTGCCTGGGTGTTTTTTCTTAAGATATTTCCATTTGGTCTTGTATTGGCGATGAAAAAGATAAGCTTTAGACATTTTGTATTTTCTGAAGTGCTTTTTTTTTTTTTTGTGTTTTGTAATCACAGTCTCGAGCTTTGGGACATTTTATCTGCCATTATGTTCTTTTATAAGCTTTGCCTAATTCTTTATTCCTCGTGAGATAGTCTTGGACTACTTTTCTTTTATGACAAATGTCTTCAAGAGCAATATGGACTTCTTACTATATTTCTTCAAGAGTAAGAAAGAGAATCTCTTTTCTTTACTGCTAAAGAGCTCTGGTAATTGCTGTTTAAATTGAACCTAGAAGTGAGGAAAGAAAAACTTGTTTTAAGCTTGTAGGAGCTTTAAGAATATAGAACAATTTTTGTATTTTTTGGAAATGTTTGTCAATGTTTCCTTTTTTGAAAGAGCAACATTTCTTTTAGAAAAATTCTTTCCTTTGCAAAGATTTGACATCATAGGACTTCCAAGAAAGTATCTATGGAGGATCTAAACAACTTGCCCAAAATCTTGCAGGATTAGGAATTACATTTGGTTTGCTTGATCAATAGTGTTCCACTAATTGCTTAATGTCCTTGTAAATCTTGATACAAATTCCACTAGAATAGTATAATGGATGTCTTTTGATAATCTTTTGGTTTCTAACAAGGAGTGGAATTCTTGAAATAGTTCTGGCCATTTTGTCGGTGGGATGTCATTGATGGTGAATGTCAACTTTGAAACAGATGGTGTCATTGATCCTTTAGGAATATGGGGGTTTGGAGGGTCTTCATCCACATCCATTTCTTCCACTTTTATGCTAGAACTACTTGCCATAAATTGCTATTTGTTGTGTTTTCGTAAGATTTGTGCTTTTTCTTCTTGAGAAAGTGAATCTAAATGGTCATTTGAAGAGTATTCTAATTGTCAGAAGAGGTTGTTGAGGGTGAAGTTTGGTATTTTGTGACTGCTTGAGTTGAGAAAATTTTTGGGATTGAATTCTCCGTGAATTCTAAAAGAAAAGAAGTGAATTTTCAGTTTGAATCATCATTATTTTTGGATCTTCTTGTTCTTTAATGACAATTCTTTATTTTTTCATTGATTGTGGAGTCATGGAATCTTTTGGCATCGGCATTTTCCTTGGGCTTTTGCATATATGTTTTCAAAATAAAAAATATCTTTTGATTCTTTTCTCTTGTTCTATTTTTCTTCTTCTTCTTTCTGTTTTTTAAGCTTCTTGTAAAAGTCAAAGAGAGTAACTTTTGATGAAGGAAATGGAAAATCAATTCTTGTTCTGGGTGGTTCCTTTGGTGCTGACAAGGTTCAAGTGGTCAATTTGAATGGATCATTTCTATCTAGTGATGGAATTCTTCTAGTTTCTTAGAGAAGCTTGATATAGGACTTGAGCTTTTGTGTTTCTATTTTTTTTGTTCTTTGTACAGTTGAAATGGAATACCTTGTTTTGGAACTTTAGAGACTTGTTTGAGCCTATTTTCTAGAAGTTTGATCATGCCATTGGCAACTTCTGTGTTTTCATCAACCTTGTCTTGGATAATGCTTACCTTTTAGCTGATTCCTTTTAACAGGGATTTTGAGCAATTGAATTTGTTGTTTGCCAATTCAATGTTGCTTCTGTTACACTAATTTTGGTTAGTCTCCCCATTACATCTGTTTGGAGTGGAGTTGGGAGTTTGGGTGTATGTTTAAATTCTTTTTCAGTGAATTCCTCAAGTGGAGGAAAATCATAATTATAAGAGGCATTTGAGGGTTGGAACATGTAAACTTGAGGAACTAATTATGGAACTTGAACTTGTTGAGAACATTTTTGTTTCTGAATCCATTTTTGGATTTTTCTATAGTAAAGTAGGATGGGTTTTTGTGAATTTTAGGGTGGTTTCTTTTGAAGAGTTGGTTTAGATGGTGGTAGCTTTGATGTTGCCCATTCTAAGGAAGAAAACTTGACCGAATACTGGTATTTTCCTTTGTCTTCTCCCGAGGGTCCAATTGAGGGATCCTTGTCTTGGTATCTTTTACACATTTCTCGGTCAAAACACCTTGACTTTTCTTTTTATTTGTGTTTTTACTTGGTTCTTTGTCTGGTTCATAATTTACGTTCAAGGTCTCTTCTTCACATCCTTCATAATTACAGTTAATATCCCACGAACAATGTTTAGTAAGTGGGTTTACAAAAGTGAAAGATAAGACTCCTTTTGTGATCAAAACTCTAGATCAGTTTTTGCTCTGGGCCAAGTTCATCTTCTATTCGCTTAATCATGAACATAGTGGAAAACACTGATGGTGTTGACAGCTCTTTCAAGGAAGAGTAATCAAACTTGATTTCTATCATTTTATTTGCCTTTTTTGTGAAATTAGTTTTTGTGAACTGAATAGAACTTATGGCTTCTTGTAGTTTTTCATAATTGATCACCTATTTTTTAAGAAGAAGTTTGGCTATATCAGTTTTTGGAATTCTTTTGGCAACAAATGAGCAAATAAGAACTTGTGTTGTATTTATAGTCAAAACCAATGCATCATCCAAGTTAGTCTAAAGCTTGGAAAGATTGAATGCATGGTTTTGAATTCTATGAACCATCTGGTAGTGGGGAGTAGCTATGATTGCTAAAGAAACTTGTAGAGCACTTACTATTTGGATCTAAACTTTTAGGGTTGAAAGTATGTTGGGATCATACAGAGCCATAGTGTAGTTTGGAAAGAGTGTCACTATCACTGTTCCTATGTTGAGTGTGGCCTCAACAGTATCATGCATGCATGTTCATACTTAATGTATCTAGTATCAAGTAAAGTCATTCTTGCTACAACTGGTTGCTCTTCACGTCCATGGTAATAAGGGCTAATCTGACTACCCCAAAATAGATATAAGATTATCCATGTTGAATCCATTGTTGAGGAAACTTAGGAGGGATTTGAAGTGTAACAAACTGTTTTGTTTGGTCTCCTTGAATGAAATGTTTGTCAAATTGGGTAGATTGGATGTATTTTTTAAGTGCTTTTGGAGAATGTTTTGTAATAGCTTTTATGGATTTGACAAGTGAAAAGGATGGCTTTGCCTAAGCAGAATAAAGGTTAGTAAAAGGCAATTGTGATGGTTGGGTTTTTTCTTCTCCGGGAATATAATTTACTTCATATAAGAAATATAATTTGGATATGGATCTTTTATGAGGACATGGATTTAAAGAGATGGAGGCATTATTTATAATAATAGATTTTTCTGTGGAGAAAGTCATGGTTGGAAAATCTTTCTCAGGATTTTACAACGGGAAATAATCAATAGTTCTAGGAGTTTGGCTCTAATACCAAATATGGAAGGAGAAAGCAAGTGAGTGAATAACATAAGGATGAATGAGTTATTATAGATAAAAGGTATGCACTAGTCACAAAATACGACTTTCCTAGCCTTAAAAGTGGCACGAGCCTTTTATTTATCAAGATAACCTAGGTGACCTTAAACAATTCATCTTAACTGCTCAACCCCATCCATTCTGGTTCATCATCATCTTTGAGATTAGAATTTTTTCTGATGCATAGGTTCCATCAGAGATGACAAGTGTAAAGCATGCTGAAGGATCTAAACTCATGAGCGAACTATGCTTATTTCCCTATAGTATTCCCTAAAAAAGGAAAGAGAAGGATTTAGAAACTTATGTTGAAAGAAACACACAATTTTTATTTCTAAGGGTGTTCTGCCCTATGTTACAAGAAGTCTTCTTTTTTTATAGGCAAAGGAGTAAGAAACAACAAACCTTGCATAGTGAAAAGATGAACATATACATTTTACGTGATGGATGGAAAAGATAAAGATGAGTACAATCACTCATATTGACACAACATAGTGACTCATACTGACATACTTTAATAAAGAAAAGCTTTAATTATAATCTATTTTCGGCTTAAAGGTAAGGTTGAGCGCCACTATCATCCGTTGTTTTCTTTCTCTGCAAATATACATGTACAGAGAAAGAGCCTCGGGGTTTGTATCACAGTGTCTTTTACACGTTTCACAAAGTGACTTTATAAAAAGTCATGCAATCTTATCTTCATTGATTTCTCTATCTTCATAAGAGTCTTAAGACCATTCATGAGGATCAAGATTCCCTTCATTGTATTCTTTCCTACTTCTAATATGGCCAAGTCCTTCCAATATGAAAGTGGATAGAACCATGTGAGGATGTCCATAAAAGCCTTCCTCCAGATTTTGATTTCTCCATTTATCATTTTTTCTATGAATTCTAAGAAATACATAATGTGAAGTTGGATACCAATATGGTACTTATGGGTTAAGTACCAAAACATCCATTTCAACTATTTGAGAAATTTCATGAATTCATAGTTAAAAGGATGGATGAAGGGGTATTTTGGATGAAGACTATAAGGTTTTAAGATGAGACCATTATATTTATTGAAAACTTCGATTTGGTATTCAAAAATCATTTGTTTAGTTTTTTGGTGGAATGTTTCTTCTTGGACTACTCGGAGAAGTTCAAGATGATCGTTAGGATGAAGGCTTGGCGCTATTAGGGTAGAAAATGAGGAAAATGGTCCTGCAATGTAGGTTCCTAGTTTTGGTGTGAACTTAAAGGGTTTTGGTTTGAATATCATGAGACTAGGATCTTGAAAAGGTCTGGATAAGAAATTTGCAAGATGGTTTGTTTTCCCTGTGATATGCTTAGTTTCAAAAGAATATTTTGAAAACCATTATGCCTATCTTAATAACTAAGGATGTGAAACTGTTTTTTGTTTGAACTTCAAAATTTGAGGGAAAGAGGACATATCATTCTCCACTAAAAAGTGTGTCCAACAAGATGAAATTCAAACTTTGAAATTGCCTTTTTGACTATAAGGATTTCTTTAAAAGTGGAGTGATAATGCATCTCAGAGTTTGAAAATCTTTCACTTTTGTATGCACAAATATGTCTCTTGCCTTGTTTCTCTTACAAGAGAACTACTCTCTAATACATGTCATTGGCATCAGTTTGTAAGAGTCTTTTACCATCAGAAGGGATTTGTAAAGGTTCCAAGTCTTGTAATTTTGACTTGAGATTTTAAATGGTCTTGGTTTGGGTAAGTCTGCAATTTAAAGAATCCTTCTTAAGCATTTTCCTCGAAAGGTTAATGTACTTTAAGAGCTTTGGGATACAATATTTGAGATAGTTTATGATGCCAAGGAACTACTGGACTTGCTTCTTTGTAAGATCTTGGTTTGGGAATTTTAGCAGTTCTTGTGAAATATGGAGATTTGGTTGATATTTCTCTTGGTTGATGTGCATTCCAAGGAAGTCTATTTCAAACTTAAATATTTGCATTTTTTTTCTAAAAGCATGACTCCGTACTTCAAAATCAGTTGTGAAACTATTGGAGGAGTTGTATACGGCTTTCTTTTGTTAGGTTGAGTAAGAGAATATCATTTATGTAAATAAGAGCCTAGCACAAAGTAGGTTTAAAGATTTTGATCATAGCCTTTGAAATAATGATGGTGTCATCTTAAGCCCAAATGGTAGAATAGTCTAGTGATAATGATGATTGGGTATGCAAAATCCTATTTTTGACCTATCTTTAGGACAAATACCCAATTGCCAAAATCTTGCTTCAAAATCAAATTTTGAGAAAAACTTTGCTTAAGTTAAACTTGAGAAGATTGAGCTTCTGTTAGGCAAAGGGAATTTGTCATCAAGAAGAAAATGATTTAGGGGTTAGTAGTTGATGACCAATCTCAGTTTGCCCCTAACGTGCTCTACCTTTTCTTGACATAAAAGGCCTGACATGCCCATTGAGAATTTGATAGCTTAATCAATCTTTGCTATTGTAATTCTTTATATTATTCTTCTGCTAGTTTTTTATGCTCTAGATTCATGCTTGAATGACTTGCTTTAGTAGGATTAATGTCTTCATTAAGCTTAAATAGGAACTTAATAAAGAATTCAAGATTCTTCCAAAGAGGATTGCCGCATTTCAAGAGAAATTCCGAGTGAGAGTTAGCACATGCCTTTTGCCTGAGTAATTCAACCGTCATCTGGCTTTTCTTTTTTTAGTTGTAGGAGGGAATAGTACTTTGGGATTAAAACAAAAGGTTTGAAAGAGTATTTTTATTGAATCCCATTTGGCAATATTCTCAAATGTTGGCATTCATGATAGATGTCAAATCCAACAACTATGTCTTTCTTAAGTAGCTCTGACCCAAGCACTTGAGTTATGATGGAGCATTAGGGGAAAAACTGGATGGTAATCAGCTTACTTATTAGATAAGTGGTAAAAGTTTGGTCTAAGCTATTTTGAAATGCCTTTCATAAGGTATCAAGAATTCCTAGGGTAATATGTTTGGGTTCACATAGTTTTTACTGCTCCTATGTCAAGAAAGGTTATTGTTGGGATTGGCTAACTATATTTTGATAAGTATACGGACTTTGGTATGGACGGTACTAGTGGGTCAAGAAGACTTTCAATTTTTAATTGGGAAGAAAGATCCGATTGGGGTTGTATCATAAAAAAGTCTTATATTTAAGTGTCTAAGTTAAGAGTGAAGGTTTAGATGGTAAACAAAGTTTTGTCTAAAGGTTCTTATTCCATTGAGAAGATTTATTCAAGATCATCCTCCTCTAAATCAATTCCAGTCTTTTGTTGGATGTCTTGGAACATCTTTGCACTCTTTTTTGTATTAGTAGGACACTGTTTGGCAAAATGTCCTTGCTGATTGCAGCTGAAACACTTTGTTGATTTTGTTTTTTTACTTTGGTGCCTTTTTTTTTAGATATTTTCTTTTGGTCATATATTTGCAATGAAAAAGATAAGCTTTGGAAATTTTGTATTTTCTAAAGTGCTTCCTTTTGTTTGTTTTGCAATCACAGTCTCGAGCTTTGGGACATTTTATCTACCATTTTGTTCTTTCACAAACTTTGTCTAACTCCTTACTCCCTGAGAGGTAGTCTTGGACTAGCTTTCTTCTATGACAGATATCTTCAAGAGCAGCATGAACTTCTTGTTGTATTTCTCCAAGAGTAAGAAAGAAAATCTTTTTTCTTTGTTGTTGAAGAGCTCTAATGACTATTGTTTGAATCGGATCTAGAAGTGACGAAAGAAAAACTTGTTTTTAGCTTGCAGGAGCTCCGAGAATATAGAACAATTTTTTTTTTAAATGTCTGTCAACGTCTCCTTTTTTGAAAGAGCAACATTTCCTTTGAAAAAATTCTTTCCTCTGCAAAGATTTGACATCATCAAGACTTCCAAAAAAGTATCTACGGAGGATATAAAAAACTTTCCCAAAATCTTATAGGACAAGGAATTGCATTTGGTCTACCTGATTAACAATGTTCCACCAATTTCTTAATGTCACTGTAAATTTTGATACAAATTCTATCAGAATAGTATAATGGCTATCTTCTTATAATCTTTTGGTTTTTAACCATGAGTGGAATTGAAATCGTTCTGGTCATTTTGTTGGTGGGATGTCATCGATGGTGAATGTCAACTTTGAAATTGATGGTGCCATTGATCCTTTGGTAATATAGGGGTTTGGAAGGTAATCATCCTCATCAATTTCTTCCACTTTTATGCAGAACTACTTGCCATAAACTGTTATTTGTTGTGTTTTGGTAAGATTTGTTCTTTTTCTTCTTGAGAAGGTGAATCTGAATTGTCATATAAAGAGTATTTTCAAGTGTCAGAAGAGGTTGACGACGGCGAAGTTTGCTCTTTTGTGAGTGCTTGAGCTGAGAAAACTTTTGAGATTGAATTCTTCATGTATTCTTTAAGAAAAAAAAGTGAATTTTTAATTCGTGTCATCATTGTATTCGGATCTTCTTGTTCTTTGATGACAATTCATGATTTTTGCCTTGATTATGGAGTCATGGAATCTTTTGGCGTTACCTTTTTTCCTTGGAATTTTTCATATATGTTTTTAGAATCAAAGATATCTTTTAATTCTTTTCTCTTGTTCTGTTTTTCTTCCTCTTCTTTCTGTTTTTTGAACTTCTTGTAAAGGTCGAATAGAGTAACTTTTGATGAAAGAGGTGGAAAATCAATTCTTGTTCCAAGTGGTTCCTCTAGTGCTGTTATGGTTCAGGTGGTTAATCTTAATAGATCACTTTTTTCTGGTGATGGAATTCTTTTAATTTCTGGACGAAGCTTGATCTAGTCTTGAACTTTTGTGTTTTTATTTCCTTTTGTTCTTTGTACAACTGAAATGGAACAACTTGTTCTAGAACTTCTCTAAAGACTTGTTTAAGCCTATTTTGGAGAAGTTTGATCATGTCATTGGTAACTCTAGTATTTTCGTTGACCTTGTCATCAGCTTTTTGCATTTTGTCTTTGATAATGATGACTTTTTAGTTGATTCTTTTTAACAATGAATTTTGAGCAATTGAACTTGACATTTGCCAATTCACTGTTGCTTTTGCTGCACTGATTTTGGTTGGTCTCCCCATTGTATCTGTTTAGAGTGGAGTTGGGATTTTGGGTGTATGTTTGAATTCTTTTTAAATGAATTCCTCTAATGGAGCAAAATTATAATTATAAGAGGGATCTGAGGGTTGGAATATGCAAACTTGGGGAACTAATTGTGAAACTTAAACTTGTTGAGAACATTTTTGTTTCTGAACCCATTTTTGGATTTTTCTGTAGTAAGGTAGGATGGGTTTTTGTGAATTTTGGGGTGGTTGCTTTTGAGGAGTTGGTTTTGATGGTGGTAGCTTTGATGTTGCCCATTCTAGGGGAGAATATTTAACCAAATACTAGTACTTTCCTTTGTCTTCTCCTAAAGGTCTAATTAAGGGATCCCTATCTTGGAATCTTTTATCCATTTCTCGGTTAGAACACTTTGACTACTTTTTTGTCTTTTTTTGGGTTCTCTGTTTGGTTTATAATTTGCTTTTAGGCTCTTTTCTTAGCATCTTCCACAATTATAGTTAATATTCCATGAACAATGTCTAGTGAGTGGATCTATAATGTGAAAGATAAGACTCTTTTTGTGATCAAAACTCTCGATCAGGTTTTGCTTTGGGTCAGGTTCGTCTTCTATTCGTTTAATCATGAACATAGTGGAAAGAACTGGCAGTGCTGACTGTTCTTTCAAATGGGAGTGATCAAACTTGATTTCTACCATTCCATCTACTTTTTTTGTGAAATGGGTTTCTGTGGATTAAATAAAACTTGTAGCTTCTTACAATTTTTCATATTTGGTCACCCATTTTTCAAGAATAAGTTTAGCTAGATCATTTTCTTTAATACTTTTGGGAACAAATGAGCAAGTAAGAACTTTTGTTCTATTTATGGTCAAAACTAGTGCATTATTCGAATTAGTATAAAGCTTGGAAAGATTGACTGCATGGTTTTGAACTCTATAAATCCTTTGGTAGTGGAAAGTAGCTATGATGGCTAAAGGAACTTGCGGAGCACTTACCATTTGAATCTAAACTTTTAGGGCTAAATGTATGTTGGGATATGAAAGATAAGACCCTTAGGAATACGAAAAAATCAATGAAGATTAGATTGCACAACTTTCTATAAAGCCACTTTGTGAAACGTGTGAAACACACTGTGATACAGATCTCAAGGCTCTTTTTCTGCACATGTATATTTACAGAGAAAGGACACAACAGAAAATAGTGAAGCTCAACCTTACCTCTGACCCGGAAATAGATTATGACTAAAGCTTTTCTTTATTAAAGTGTGTCATATGAGTTACTATGCTGTGTCAATATGAGTACTTGTACTCATCTTTATCTTTTCCATCCATCATGTAAAACGTGTATCTTCATCTTTTCACTATGTAAAGTTTGTTATTTCTTACTCCTTTACCTACAAAAGGAGAAGATCGCTTGTAACATGGGGCAGAACACCCTTAGAAATAAAAATTGAGTGTTTCTTTCAACATTAGTTTCTAAATCATTCTCTTTCTTTTCTTAGGGAATACTATAGGGAAATAAGCACAGTTCTCTCGTGGGTTCAGATCCTTGAGAATGTTTTGCACTTGCAATCTCTAATAGAACCTATGCATCAAAAGAATTCTGATCTCAAAGACGATGATAAACCATAATTGACAGGGTTGAGCAGTGAAGATGAATTGTTTAGGGTCACTTGAGTTATCCTATTAAATAAAATACCCGTGTCACCTTTAAGGTTAGGAGAGCCATGTTTTGTGGCTAGTGCATACTTTTTATCTAGAATAACTCATTCATCCCTATGCTATTTACTCACTTGTTTTCTCTTTCCATATCCTAACATAGTTTCAGCACTAAATGTTCATATTCAAATAGTAGGCACTCCACAAGTTCCTTAAACCATCATAGTTAATCTTCATTACCAAATGGTTTCTAAAGTTCAAGACCATGCATTCAATTTTTTCAAGCTTGAAACTAATTCGAATGATGCACTAGTTTTGACCATAAATATAACACAAGTTTTTACTTGCTCATTTGATTCCAAAAAAATTCCAAAAAATGATTTGTCAAGCTTTTTCCTGAAAAATGGGTGACCAGTTATGAAAAACTGCAAGAAGCTACAAGTTCTATTTAGTCCATAGAAAAATCTTTTGTTTGTAAAGTCCATCAGCTAAGACTCCCTTGTTTCATTACCCCAAAAAGGATTGAAAAATTTCCATATAGACATCATAAAATCTCACCCTTCTTACATTTCAAATTTTCCAGGACAAAGGATAATTGGATAAATGGATTGGAAACCTTTAACCTCTAGGGATAAGAAAGATCCAATGCACTTACTTTGCAAAGTAGAAACATTAAGATGAAAAAAACTTCAGATTAAGGGGTAGTGGTAAGGTGTTAATGACCAGATATGCTCCTAATTCTACAAAATAGCAAGCACAGCTGGTTTCAATTAACTCATATCTAGAAAACAAGTAATACATTACATGACTTGCATCTAAATTTCCAGCAATCTAATGTTTATTAATGACCAAATATGCCCACTGATTCTAAAACTATAAACTCAAAAATGAAATCTACTAAATAATCTTCACTTTCAAACTACTTAATGATGTAATTAAAGCTGACTATCCACTTTTTTAGCAAGTGGTGTGCAGCAAACGAATTGAATCTAACAAGTAATCTTTTCAATGCAACCTCTTTTAAGAGATCAACAGAGAGTTTTATTAATGATCTTGCAAATACCTTTTCTATTGCAAGTAAGAAACTACTTCCCTTCTCATAGCACTTGGAGTGGGGCAATCTCCATCTTTCTACTGTATTTCTATTTGGAAAGAAGGACAAAAGATTATCCTTTTCAAGATTTGTAGAAAAATCAACCATTATATAACAGGTAGTAGTTAAGAGTATATGTAATATGTAAATGATTTGTAGGAATTAATATTCCATTTCAAGTTAATATTTTGTGTAATCAACTAAACACAACTAAACACGTACCTCACAGTTCTAGGTTGGTTCATGAGGGTCATCTATGCCAGTAAAACATACAAAATAATACCATTAGTTAGCAAAGGTTGAAGGGTGAAGGATTATTTGTTTCAGTAACCAAAATTAAAATGATAAGAGTATCATTATTCATTAATAACTTAAATGCCTCAAAGTTAAAACTAGTTTTATGCATGAACTATGAAGAAGTAGGGCAAAGATCTTGAATGTAGAGATATCAGATCCAATTATGGGGAAAAAGATATAAAAATTACGATAAACTTATTGGAAACCCAAGTTTCCAAATGGAAGAACATTCAAAAGTTAAATGCATGTAAGAAAATAAAGGATTAAGAGATCTGCAACAGCTTGAACGTTTAAGCAAACTGAAGGAATTTTTAAGGCTTGTAACATAGTACAAATAAAGTAACAATTGAATTCTTAAGATTAATTTCCAAAATTTAATCTTGTATAATAAATAATTTAAAATTTTAGAATGTCCTAGAGAAAAGTAAAAGAAAACTTGCCCTTCTAGTTAAAAAAAACAATGTGTTGGCATGCAACACAGAAGATCTTGAGATTTGAAGGGTACTTGAAAAGCATTTCAGTAAATCATGCTATATTCTGATGTTCTAAGGAGATAAAGATGAAAAAAAAAAAGAGAAATATAAGAATGTATAATAAAAGACATGATTCATGAAACAGAAAAGGTGCTCCTATTCATCCCCTTAATTTATTTTATTTAAAAAATGAAAATGGAATGGCCAACATCATAAATTTCCCCTATGGTTTCCCCAAGGATTAAAGCATTAGCAGTATAAACAGGAAACTCTTGTTAATAAAGGTATTATAGTAAGGAACACGTCTTTAATCTTTCTAGCACGTGCAAGCTTCTAATGATCTTTTGAATCTCTCTCCTCACACAATTCTAGAGGCATGTTCATAAAAACTTGTACATGTAAAAAGGTAATTTATCTTTGAGAAAAACATTAAAAAAATGAAGATGAGAACCATCCTCAAGGAGCCTTGCCTTTATAACACAACATGAGTCTCGGTCTTTCCTATATGGAGATATTAGACTGGTAATGCAGATTAAACCAGCATTTGCAAAGCACTTTGCTATTTTCCCTAAATCAGATGCACAAAGGCTTAGAAACAACTTAAACAAAATGTGCTAGAGATGAATCGACCCATAAGCATACCTTAAACTCTACCAAAACAAATGTTGAAAGCCCACAAGCCTTCTACTCATATCAAACATTAACATATGCTCATTTACATCTAATTACACAAAGGCTAATAGTTAGTATGTTCAGACTTCACGATGTCCTTATTCACTCTTATATTTTTTTTTTGAGTAATTATATATATAGTGATCAGTACATAAGGCTTATATATGTTAATCAATTCATAAGACTTTGGCCATTCAAAAATAATCAATAAATACCCATGAAAACATCAAAATAGCAAACAAATTGATGCAAGTTCACAATTTGTTGCATGATTCAACTGTTAATTAGTCCATTAGGTCAAGGTGGTAAAAACAAGCAATTCAAAAAAGAAGAAAACTCAATTTAAAATAGGTCTCAAAACAAAAGGAAATGAACTTGTCTAAGGATTTGAAGCACCATATTACATATCTTTTAAACAATTGACAATAAAAAACAGCCAGATATCTTCCTTGCATGTTGAGGCTTGCAAAGCTGATTCCTGACATTTTCCAAAGACAATCATATTAGTTGGTTCGTTCTTACCAATTTATCTACCGTTTTAATATAGAAAAGGAAAGCAAAACTCAAGACACTAAATATCAAAATTAGCAACATAAGAAATTATTGAATTAAACCATTTTTAGACGCTTGTGAATGACATAAATAAAACAAACTTGAAACATTAATAGTTCCAAAAACAATATATGGTTAGCCACTACTGTTAAATACACAACAAAATTATTTAGTCTCACTAAAGTCTAAACTCCAAAGACTTCTACTTGCAAAGAAATTATAAAGGTCATAATTATAAGATTCTTATGCATCAAAGCCTTGCTCGTAATATGTTCCGGGTCATTGTATTGTTAAGAATAAAGATATTGATAATACTTAAAGGCTGATACATGCTAAGCCTCCATACTTTAGAAGTAAGCAACAGATCTCATAGGTTGAAGTATGCAAAATAGTTAGGGATAGTATGTGGGTGCTTGTTAAGGAACAAGTTTACTAAACATGACCAGTTGTAAGGGTTCCATTTGGTATTTCACTCAAGTGTCTATGGAAATAGTATCATGTGTCAGTAGTATAAGTACTCTTTAGACTTGTGATACTAAGTCATCTTGTATGTGCATTGTCATGCTTTGATTTCACCTCTATGGGTTTGAAAGTGACCAGATACCTAAATAAGGTACTTTTGGGTGTAGCATGAAGCATGCAAAGATGAATGTGTAGTCTAGGGAGGATTCATCACCCTTAAGTGATTTGAAGATGACATATCTCATTTGCTCTTGGCTTATATTGACCAAAAGTCCTTGGCCAAGGCAATCTTGATAGGTCAATTTGAAAGCTACAAGACTAATATGGATAAGTTAAAAAGTAGATACCGAGCCAGACTTTCTATTTATTTGGGATATATGATGAAAGAATTGATTTACACTAAGATACTATACATTGAAAGGTTATTCAAACCATATTGACTCTCTTGACATTTGGATGGGCATGATGCATTGCTAAATGCCGCTCATGACCTATAAATATAAATATAAATTCTTACTTGAATTAATTTATATTTATTACCAACTTGTTGGATGCCTAATAGGTCACACATATAAGATGAATTGTCAAAATTAAATTGAGTTCAATTGGATGTGATTTAATTAATTTTATAAAGGCTTAATACAATTAGGTATTGAGCTAAATCAAATATGATTTGGTGGAGTATTAAACAAAAGCCTACTTAGCCTAAGACATTTTATAATCCTTGTTGGATATGAAGTAAGTCAATCTACTCTATAAAAGAATCCTTTTGCCGTCTCTTGAATTAACAGAAGAGTTTTATTTTATTTTTTTTATGAGTTGAATGGAATCACAATAAAAAAAAGAGCAACACAAGGGACCTCAAAGTTGAGAGTTTACTAGTATAAACTTTGACTTAGAGATTAACACACTTTTAGTGAAGAGATTTCGACAAATCACTGTGTGGATCACCATTAGAGGTAGGACAATTACGCTACTATTGTTTGATAAGTCTTAGTTGATGTACAAAAAGGAAAAAAAAATCCAAAGAGGACTCCAGCAAAGAAAGCAAACATCAAACTATCAAGTATGTCGAAATCTTTCTCTTGTGGCTTTTCTCGATTAGTTTCAATTAAAGTGATCCATGGGTTAGGGGATTAAAATTTTTAATATTCTGCTGCATATGTTTCATCTTAACATGATTCGATTCCCCTTCATGTAAGATATAATGAAGCATGAAGATAAGTTCATGATGTTACATGCTATGGATATGTTAAATCTTATATGATTATGAAGGCCTTGATGTGGGGTGTTGTACCACACATAATTGCGGTAGAATAACACTTACAATATATTCTAGATAATGGCAATCGTACCATTATCTACGGTTATATATGTAGTTATGATTTAGAGTAAAATGCAATTTGCATTTTTGTCCTGTACGTTAGCATGAATGTTTTAAAACCCCAAAAACAAATTTCTTTGATCCTTATAAATTAAAACAAGTTAATATTAAAATATTAAACTAATATATATAAGTAAATAATTAAATAATGATCAATGAATTTGTATAACTCATTAAATATAACAATAACTTTATAAAATATTAATATATTATAACATATCTATAACATATATAAATGTAGAATAACTAATTGGATCAATTGATTAATACCTATCATTCTCAATTGAATTAATTTTTTTAATACACCTTATGTCAAAACGACATTGTTTTTGGCATTTGAAGGGTTTTTTTTTACCCTTCCTTATTTCCTAGACTGAATCAGTTCCTCGTTTAGCCTTGATTTATGTTGTCTCCATTTTCTTCGTCTCATTTGTTTTTTTCCAACAGCACCACTTCTTTGCTTCTGATGATCATTTAATCCTTCAATTTCTGTAAAGCTTCCCTGCGTAAGTTCTAGGTTTTAATTAAAACCTTGAAAAAACCTCCATTTTAAGCCGTTTTGTTACAAAACACCATTCCTCAACCACCGCCACACTGTCATTCAACCTCCCAATTGCATAAACCACTATTACTACAAAGTCACCAAGTCAGGATTTTGATTTTCCTCCAATATTTCACCTTATAACTACATTCCTGGCACCATAATTTCTCGATTTTTCTGCAATGTCTAGGTATTAATTGATTTTTTCTTCTCAATAGATGATCTTTTTTCAATTGCCTCTTTGACTTGGATTTAGGCACTAATATTAGACGATAAGTTTTATATCTTATACAGGATGCAAACTTACAATGTAATTAATACTTTTGGCACCAATGGTTCTAGTCTTTAATTTGTTCTCTAGCAAAGATATATTATTTAGCAATCAATACCATCACATGAATAAAATGGAATCAAGGTATGGCTCTGTAATTAGACAAGATGTTCAGTTATCATATCAGTGATGCTTTATAATCTTTGAAATATGATGGGCATCCGTTAAAGTAAAAAGGGAAGCTGAGAAAAAAGTTAAGCCATAAGGTTAAAACATTTTTTTTATTGTTGAGATTAAGAGCTAATAAAGAAATATATAGTAGACAACAACCTCAAGAACAATAGGTAATTTTTTTTTTGAATGGCAAAATAATGGGCAAATTACTAGGATCAAAGTGTCATAATGATCAGTTAATAATTGGGTAATTTAAATAGTGCATGACTAAGTTCTTTGTCTTTACAACTATCTTTTCTTACGTCAATATTGTCTCAATCAATTTTTTTTTAATTTTTTCTTGATCTATTGCCTTATTTTTTATTTGATCTCATTGTTTATGCACCATATTGTTCCATTCAAAGTTTTGTTAATGCCATGTAGGTAGGGTTCAATTAGCTATTTTTCTCTTATTCTTTTCTTCTGTAGTTGTAAAATATATTTGCAGAAAACATTTAAGTTGTTATGTGGGGAAATCAGTTGTTCCTTTTTTTGTTTATTCATTTTTACTTATTAGAAGTAAATGAAAATTAACTTAGAAAATGAATTGAGCATCTGGGTGAACTTGATGTAAAGGAAAGGAATTTTATTTTATTTCTTTACTATTTTGTTTCGTCTTGATTAAGTCCATCTGATATATTTATTCCCCATATAATTAATGACAAAAGTGTTGATTCTGTAGGAATTTTGTACAGCAAAGGATGAACAAAGCCAAATGCTAAAGGTAATTTTTGATAATATTTTCTATAATGTTATGGTTCATTACCTGCTAATAGTCCTATTCCTACCCATATTTTCTAAAGAGATGTCAGTTTTTGGATTGATATGCAAAAAAGCTAGATAGAAAAAATTAAACCAGAATAAATCAAATTTTTGTAATTTCACTTAGTGGATATTTTGCTAATACATTGATTACTTAATTTTAGAATCTGATAGACTTTTTTTACATGTGTTTCGGTCATTAGATTCATATCATAAATGAAATAAAAGAATCTTTTATTACTTCAATATTGACTCAGTTGAATCTTTTTTTTTTTGGATTTTTTCTTGATCTATTGCCTTATTTTTTTTATTTGATCTCATTGTTTATGCACCTTATCATTCAGTTGAAGGTTTTGTTAATGACCTATAGCTAGGGTTGAGTTAGCCATTTTTTTCTTTTTTTTTCTCGGTAGTTGTAAAATATTTTTACAAAAAACATTTAAGTTGATATATGGGGAAATCAGTTATTTTCCTATTTTTTTTATTCATTTTTACTTATTAGAAGTAAATAAAAATCAACTTACAAAATGAATTGAGCATCTGGGTGAACCTGATGCAAAGGAACGAAGTTTTATTTTATTTCTTTACTATTTTGTTTCGCCTTGATTAAGTCCATATTATAAATTTGTTCCCTATAAAATTAATAACAAAAGTGTGTTTATTAGGAATTCTGTGGAGCAAAGGATGAACAAAGTCAAATGCTGAAAATAATTTTGGATAATATCTTTTGTAATATTACTGTTCATTGGTTACTAGTAGTCTTGTTCCTACCCATATTTTGTAGAAAGATGTCAATTTTTGGATTTACATGCAATGAAGTTACATAGAAAATATTAAATCAAAATAAATCAAATTTTCGTAGTTCACTTAGTGGGTATTTTACTAATGCAGTGATTACTTAATTTTAGAATCCAATAGACTATTTTTTACATGTGTTTTAGTCATCAGATTCATATCATAAATGAAATAAAAGGATCTTTTATTACTTCAATATTGATTCAATAGAATTTTTTTTTTATTTTTTCTTGATCTATTGCCTTACTTTTTATCGATCTCATGGTTTATGCACCCTATCATTCTGTTGAAGGTTTTGTTAATGACATGTAGGTTAGGTTCAATTACCCATTTTTCTCATATATTTTCCCCTATAGTTGTAAAATATTTTTACAAAAAACATTTAAGGTGTTATGTGAGGAACTCAATTGTTTTTCGCTTATTTGTTTATTCATTTTACTTATTGGAAGTAAATGGAAATCATCTTAGAAGATGAATTGAGCATCTAGGTGAACTTGATACAAAAGAAAGGAATTTTATTTTATTTCTTTACGATTTGGTTTTGTCCTGATTATGTGCATCTGATATATTTGTTCCTCATAAAATTAATGACAAAAATGTTCATTCTATAGGAATTCTATGGAGCAAAGGATGAACAAAGTCAAATGCTAAAGGTAATTTATGATAATATCTTCTATAATATTATGGTTCATTGCCTGCTAGTAGTCCTATTCCTGCCTATATTTTTTGAAAAGATGTTAGTTGTTGGATTGACATGCAATGAAGCCAGATAGAAAAAATTAAACCAGAATAAATCAAATTTTTGTAGTTTCACTTAATGGGTATTTTGCTAATGCATTGATTACTTAATTTTAGAATCTGGTAGACTTTTTTCTAATTGATTGATTTTTTACTTTTGTTGTAGAATTTTGATTTTTGGTATTGTTATTATTGATACTTGAGATATAAAGGTACAATTGTTATTCTTTTTTTTTTTTGTTTCAACATGTAATTTGATATTGTTACTATTTTTAGTTTGATATTGAATGATCTAATGAGTTGATTAAGCAATTATTTCAAAGTTGAATTTTAGAGTTCATATTTATATTTTTGGTTGGGTTTTGGTGAAATGAATCATTGCATTAATGTTTCATTGTTACTGGAAAACTCCAATCAATTAGCAAAAGGATAAAAGCGATACAATTAATAGTAAAAAATTTCCCTTGAATCCAAGGCATGAAAATTGACCCCAAATAACAGAGAACATAGGAGCATTTCTCTGCATCTTACAATAAATAATAATTGTTATCTCGTTGCACAACATAATGCAATAAATGTGGTAGTTCTAAGTGAATTTCTAACCTTCTCTTTTTTGTAATAGCATTAGTGTAGCAGGTTTACACTCTGAGAAGTTACCCTAGCTTGAAGTTCAAACATGTATTTACTTTTTTTAGTCATAAAAACTAATGAAAGCTTCAATGACTCTGGCAAGTAACCTTTAGGTATAAAAGGATCCATATACATTTCATTACTATGAGTCAGCAACTGCATTGAGATAGGAAACAATGAATGAGCAATATAAACATAACAACTTAACTAAATCCATGCCATCTCTATCAAAAGTAAAAGAGATCTTATGAATAAGATTCCCTCATTTGAAGCACACCTGCATAGCAACCATAACAAACAAAAAAGTAGAATAGCTAATGCATATTTATATTAAAGATATATGGTTTACATTTTAAAAGCTTACCTTAATAGCTATATTAATCATAGAACTGCGGATTATTGTTGGTTCAATAAACAATTTTATTTTCCACTTAAAATTACATTAATCAATTGTTTAACTTTTAGTTATGCATGGTACTTTCATTGGAATTAATGTATTACATCTATACATTTTACACAGATACAATGTCAAACGAAAGTCCATGAAAAAGAAAAAGGTATGAACAGAATAATCATTGTTTAAACTGTAGTACCAATTTTAACAAATACTTTATTATGTACTTATTGTTGACAATCAATCTTTGTTGTTTTCTATGGAACAAAGTCCTGTACTGACGAATAGCAATGTCATTCAAACTATGAGCAATGTTGAAGGTAATTTTATTATTAAAAAAAACCTAATTGATATACCTTTTATGGAATTTTGTTTTACATTCGATTCCTTCAACCAGTAGTACATAAGGAAGAATGAGTGTACAATGCTTTTATGATGTACTCGTTATGGATTGTTGGTTTATACAATATGTTCCTTCAACCAGTAGTACAAAAGGAAGAAATGACGTACAAGGTACATATCAATATTTGCAAATCTTTTACTTTTACTACATATTTATTCCATTATTGTACAACTAATTTGCAGTTAAAATGTACATTTACCTATGCATTGTTTCTGTTATTTCAAAAACATTAAGTATTCACGAAGTTGCAAATTTTGAGTTTGAAAGACATGAACAAAGCATTGATACATCAATTCTATTAAGGAACTATGGCGATCAAAGTAAGTAATGTTCTATTTGCAACAATTTTTTATTAAAAGTGATAGTGTTACAATGCTTTTGACAATGTCATTGTTTATTTTTTTTACATAATAGGAAGATGCAACACAATATTAAATTTTGGAGAACCAAACTTGCCCTATCCATTCTATAATGCTCTTATGTGGTATGAAGAAAGAGTTAAAACAAGTCAAAATATAAGGTATTATACATTTACATTGTGTTGCCAATAAGGTACGGTTCGATTACCATTGTTTAGGCCTACCCTTGAATTTTTACATTGTGTATTAGATTATGAAGGAGATAATAAGAGTAAAAAATTTAAAGACAATAATTGGAGGAAAAATAGAAAATAGTGTAAACAATACAACAAGTCCATACATCTTTAAAATAAACAGTTAAAACCATCATCGACTTGGCCTTTTGCTTCCTATGGTAGGACAAAAACCTAAGTTTGCCTACCTTTATATTTATGATATTGAGAATAAAACTTCAAATAGAATCTCAGTTTTTTCACATTAAAGTACAAGTAATGTCGTGGATAGATCTATAATAAAAGGTTTAATTAAAATGCTTGATGAAAATAACAAAATAGTTAAAGTTTTTAAGATAACAAGAGATAGGTTCAAAATGTCAAGCCATATCCCAATTCGATTAAGATTGTTTGGAGTTAGGAATAGTAACAAGAGAATTTATGTTAGTTCTAATAGATTAGAAGTTGCTAGATTGATTATTGGGGATTTAGGTGAATTTGATCAAAATTGTGACATTATTGTTAAACATAGAGCTAAAGGGCTAAAAAGAATAAGTGAGCTTCACCTTTTTTTCATGGCTATGCAACATCCATTATTATTTCCTTATGGAGAGGACAGATACATGCTAGATATAAATTATATTGACTCTTTGGTAAAATAAATGCCAAAAGGAAAAAAACATGTCAATAAGAAAATATTATGCTTTTGTTGTTCAACAACGTAATCCTACACAGAGTATGTTATTAAGAGGTGGTAGATTATTCAACAGTTTGTTGTTGATTCATTCTTTGCAATGGTTGAGATGATATTGCAGTACATAAGAAATAAAAACAAATATGAGGTCGAAACTTTACAAAAGATTGAAAGACGCTGTGTTAAGAGGTGATATACAAGGACAAACAATTGGAAACATGAAATCTTACCTGCAACATTTACGAGAAGTCTTCGATATCTATTTCAAAATTATCAAGACATATTGTGGTAATTTGTTAGTACAATGGTTGTTCAGATTTGTTCATCACATTCACTTGTAATGCAAAATGGCTAGAAATTGAGCAAGCTTTATTTATAACACTTGGTCAGCGATATGAAGATAGGCTTGATATAGTATCATAAGTATTTAAACTCAAGCTCTGTTGTTTCATAGAAGACTTGATTAAGAAAAAACATTTTGGACAAGTGTTGGCAAGTAACTTTTTTAAACCACATATAGTTAGTTCATTTGAATTTAATTGTTAATATTAATTTGAATTTATTAATATCTATTACCAACAATTATGTCTTTGTTATTGTTATTTTAACTAAAAACATATACCATTGAATTCCAAAAATGTGGTCTACCACATGTTCATATACTACTTTGGTTACACTTAAGTGCAAGATGTACAAATTCTAATGATGTGAATAAGATAATATCTGCCAAGATTTCAAATAAAATTCATGATTCCATGGGATATGATGTTGTAACAACTTTTATGTTACATGGTCTACGTAGTGCTGCCAATTCTTATGCACCATGTATGGTTAAAGGTAAATGTTACAAGTCTTTCCCAAACAGTATCAGTCAGAAACAGTAGTAAATGAGGATGAGTTCACAATTTACAGAAAAAGACAAGTAATGGACAATTCTGTTGCTATTAAAAATGGAGTTAAGTTAGATAATAAGTTTATCATCCCTCACACTGTAGATTTAGTTTTAAAATATTGAGCTCATGTGATGTCAAACTTTGTAATCAATCGAGGGCTATCAAATATTTATTCAAGTATATTAATAAAGGACAAGATAAAGCTAGAGTTGTTATTAAGAATGCTAGCTTCAATGGTAATGTGGAAGAGCAAGAGATAAGGAACAGCTTTGATGAAGTTAAAATGTACTTGGATTGCAGATATTTATCAACTTCCGAATCATGTTGGAGACTATTTGCATTTGACATACATACTTATGGAATACAGCTATCTCAGGAATCAGATCTACAAGTAAAATTGTTCTAGCTATAGCTTTGTCTAGAATTACATCCTTACTGCTACAAGGAGGAAGGACAACACATTTTAGATTCCAAATTCCTTTGAATGTTGACGAGTGTTCCACATGTCAGATTAAAAGAGGTGCACAACTTGTAGCGTTGATCCAAAATATCAGTCTTATAGTTTGGGATAAAGTTTCTATAGTACATAAAAATTGTTTTGAAGCTTTAGACAAATGTTTATGAGATTTAATTAGTCACAGTCCATCTAAACCTGTGCAAAGGCCGTTTGGTTGAAAAACAATCCTGTTAGGAGGAGATTTCAAGCAAATTTTACCTATCATGGAATGCGAAACAAAATCTGAAATTATAGATGCATCAATTAATCAATCTTTGTTATGGAATTATTGTCAAGTATATAGATTGAAGAAAAATGTAAGGCTTTTACAATCACATCTAAATAAAGAGACTAGGCATGAAATTTCAACATTTGCTCGATAGTTGATAGATATAGGAAATGAAAAAATTGAGACTTTTACCTACGAAGAAGAAAAATAACTAATATTGGATTGAAATGCCTATTGATTTATTGCTTCCATTAACGAAAAATCCAATAGAAATGACTGTGTTAGTTGTTTGTGGTAATCTTGAAGACAATTTGTAGACTTAGATTATTTGAGATAAAGATCAATTGTAACTCCATACAATGACATTGTTGATTTGATAAACTCATATATACTTGATTTGCTTCCAAGTACTATATAGTTATTTTATGTATTAAGATTATTTAAAATAAATAGTAATTGTATACAATACAATCAGAATATTAATATAATAAACTTATATGTCGTTCATTTGATTGCAGGTGCATTAAAGACCTACTACAATATTGATCAAATATAAGAAACGTTAGATTATTGTTAGAAACACGAACTATTATATCCAATAAAATTCTTGAACTCACTTAATTTTCCTAGCATTCCTAATGACAAATTAAAAATGAAGGTAAGTACAGTCATTATGTTATTAAGAAACATAAGCCAAAGCTATGGACTATGCAACGAGACTAGAATTTTGGTTACACAACTAGCTCCCAATGTCATTGAAGAAAAAATAATTTTTGGATCATTTGTCAATATTTTAGTTTCTATTCCAAGAATAATTATGACAACCAAGCAACAAAAATGGCCATTTGTTTTCCAGAGAAAACAATTTCTAGTTAGATTAGCTTATAGTATGATAATTAATAAAAGTCAGGGACAAACTCTTGATATTGTTGGTTTGTATTTACCAAAACATGTTTTCACACATGGTAAATTGTATGTAGCTTTATCTATAGTTACATCACAACAAGAAATTAAAATCATAATTTTGAATGAAGACAAACAACAATTGAATAAAACTAAAAATGTAGTGTTCAAACAAATCTTACAAAATTTACATTAAGGTTAGCTTTTCTTTTCTCTTACCTAATAAAATTGTACATTCTTAATTAGTATCAATTTGCTTATAGATCATTTTCTCTCTTGCCTACAGTTTTCCTTAGTGAAGGTTAACTTATAAATGTTTTACCTATGTAATTGGTACATTCTAAGTTAAGGAAATGACTTCAAGCAAATGTCAGTCTTGACATTGCTACATCAATCTGAAAAGTTTATGGAGTTATATACTACATCATCCCTCTACTCTTACCTCTTGATCTAATCTTTAAGTTACTATTACAATCTAGAATCAAAGTTCAATAGGTTGTCCTTTAGAACCTTCATGTTCTGAAGGTATATGATAATATCTATTACTAGTATCTATAATGCAATTTGTCTAAACAAGTTGATTAAATTAAAACAAATACTGAAAGGAAAGAAATATACTTGCATCAAATTCATAGGTCAATGAACCTTCCAAAATTAGAAAACTACCGCTAACATTTCATGCAACCATGTTCATGCATTAAAGAAAAGCTTCTATAATGTGAAATATACCTTGAATATTATTTAACTAGTTACTAATTATCCATGTAATTAATCATTTCATTTGTTTTCTACCTACGTTTGCTTTTCCATCATAGTAAAGCCTTTTTTGTGTGATGTGCAGCATGTTAAGCTTGATTGTATATCTTCCAAGCAAGAATTGTATTTGTCAAAGGCAAATTATTTCATTTTCATTTTAAATTTAAAATAATTTATATTTCTTTGTATTACAATGCAAAAAAATTCCATGATCATCTTCTTGCCCTTTATAAAACTAATGCTAACACTACTATTAAGCAGATTGGAAGAACTTCAAAAAGGACACTTTTAAGGTAGTCGTACTGTTTCTTCTTCATCACTTATTTGAACATAATTGAAATTATGTGATGTAAATGACAAGACCAAGCACCAACCAATTGCAACTGAGCAACTAACCAAAATCGACTACAATAGCAATTGTCGGCTCGGTTATTCAATGGTGGTTGCTGGTGTCAATTGTGACAGATGGTCTTATGGCCATTGCGATTTTGTCTTTAGGGGCACTCTCCCCTCAATCGGACCAATCGAAAAACTGAGAGGAAGAAATTCCATTAATAGGCTTCATTAATCCCCACCCCTTTTCTTTCTTCCCTTGCTATCTTTCTCCCAATTCTTCATGTGTCCCCTTTGTATAAAATCTAAATCCCTAAAAATTAAAACATACATCCCCTCCCCGACTCCTCTCTTCTTTTTTCTTTCTTTATTCCTTTGCTTGGTGCTCTCTATAGTCATCTATCTTCCTCCTTGCTGCTGATTGCCTTTGTTTCAAGGTTTGCTTATTGTGGGTTGTGATATGACTTATGTTCATGGTTGCTTTCTTAGGGCTTTTTAGGTTTTTGCTATGATGTTCAATGATGATAATTTACATATTCATACTTATTTTTATGTTCATTTTGATGGGTTTGGTCAATAATTTGTTATACTTCAAATATTAGAATATGCTAATTAAGTTTGGATCTGTTGATCTTTTTATAATGATTCATAAGTGGTCAATTTTTTGCATA
>NW_018397254.1:14540592-14566221 GCF_002168275.2 Theobroma umbraticum | reverse complement strand
AGAGTTATTTATACTTTGTAGATTTATTCTTACAGAAGGTATTGAAGATACAGAGGCTTTAGCTGTCGTAAAATATGTACCTATGGTGGACGGACTTTCTATATTAATAGCTAAATTTGTTTCAAAGGATCTTCTTAATGGTATTCTTGGTGGCCAATTGAAGACAAGTTCTATTAAACTGTCTTTTCTGCTACATGATTTATTTTATTATTTTGTACAGGAGCAGAATTAGTTGCTCTTTTTATTTTTCATCTATTTGGAAGTTGAACTTCATGCCATTGGATAGTTCTAGGTATAATTGTATAAGAGCTAGTCATATCTGTTTGTATTAATAAAGTTTCTCCTTTTAGGCTGCGAATCAAAGTCTTGGTGTTTATTATTGAATACATTGCTTTGTAATATAATCTCTATACCATAGTTAGTGGCTCAGATCCAGGCATCATTTTATAATTATGTGTTTGGATTTGTAATGTTAATGAATTTAGGATATTTCTGTCTTTTAACAAGACCATAAAATTTAGAAAACAATTAAAATGTATTGGTCATTTACAAATGCTTGTTTCTACGGTTCCTATGAGGGAATTTTTAAAATGTAAATGTTTTTTGTCTCTAAGAACTATAAGTATTGAGGTGTCTAACCTTTCTTTGGTAAAAGGTTTGCCTCATATTTGTATTAATCCAAAATGTATATAATTGTATTTTTGAGTTTTAAGTTTGTTAATTGTTGATTCACTTTTTAAATTGCATGTTTACATTTGTTTAATAGTATCAAGTCACTCATAACATATTCTTCAACATTTTTTTGCTTGTTTTGTTTTGTTTATGCTTGGTACTATTATTCTTTTTCACTTTGGCATACCAAATTTACATATATGATGATTAATTAATTAATTAAATTTTTTTTTGTAGATGTCAAAAGAAATTGAGGAGGATATAAATTTGGTAATTAATGACTTAATATCTATGCCTCGTGTTGATGCAAGTGCTAATGAATGCAATGTAAAAAGTGAAGTGGTAAGCTCTAAACCACGGAAGCAAAAAGAACCATCTAAGACGTCATCGATTATGTGAGATCACTTTACAAAAATTGTTGATGACAAAGGTAATCATAAGGCTAGATGTAGTCATTGTGATAAGGTTTTATGTGTTGATACAAAAAAAATAGAGCATCTTCTCTAAATAATTATGTTAAGGTTTGTTCGAAGTTGAAAATGCTCCGTGCTAGTGAAAAGAGTAATCAAATGGAATTAGTTTTTTTTCAGGAGGAGATGGGTCTTTGGGTAGTTGGAAGTTTGATTATGATGCAATTAGGAGGAGTTTAGTTAAGATGATAATTATAAATGAGTTACCTTTTAGATTTGTGGAAGGTACAAGGTATAGGAAACACATGAAGGAAGCATGTTCTAGATTTCGTATACCTTCACGAAGAACCGTTGTTAGGGATTGTTATAAGGTTTATGCTGATGAAAAAACTCATATAAAAAATTTTTGAGATCATGTCATGATAAAATGTCTCACCAAGGATACATGGACTTCAGTACAAAGAATTAATTATTTGCGTCTGACTGCTCAATTTATTGATAAAGATTGGAAATTACAAAAAAGATTCTGAACTTTTATGCCATTACTAGTCACATAGGTCAAGTTATTGGGAAGGTAATTGATAAATGTTTGGTTGATTGGGGGATTCAAAAGATTTTTTCTATTGCTGTTGATAATGCTAGTTCCAATGATATTCCAATAGGACATTTAAATATAAAATTTAACATTGTCAGAACTAGTATTTTAGTAGGTAAATTTTTTCATATAAGGTGCATTGCACATATTTTTATTCTTATTGTGACTGACGGATTAAAGGATATCAATGAATCAATCGCTCATGTTAGAGTGATAGTGAGATATATTAAACAATCTCTTTTTAGATTAACTAAGTTTAAAGAGTGTGTTACTAGTGCAGGAGTTGATAGTAAGTGTTTATTGTGTTTGGGTGTGTGCACCAAATGGAATTCTACTTTTTTGATGTTAAACATAGTTGTGAAATTTTAGAAGGCTTTTGCATTATTTGAGTTTTGTTGCAGTAGTTACAGAAGTGAGCTAGTAAGGAATGGAGATGGGGTGCCTGATGATAACAATTAGGCAACTGTTAAGAGGATTTCTCTTTTCTTAAAAGAGTTTTATGATACGATTGTGAATGTTTCAAGTACATCTTATGTCACTACTAATTCTTTTCTTGATTCTATTTCTAATGTGTATGGCACGTTATTTGAATGGCAACAAAGTGATGATGTTGATTTGAAGTCTATGGTAATGAGAATAAAAGCTAAATTTGACAAGTATTGTGGGAATGTGGAAAAGATGAATTTAGTATTGTACATTACCTCGATACTTGATTTGAGGAAAAAGCTTGCTTATGTCGAATTTACTTTGGAAGATATGGATTCTCTCGAGCAAGCTTTATTGATGTTTTCTTTAGTGAAAAGAACAATGAATGAGTTGTTTCAATGTTATAAAAATATGTTGCAACCTCAGCCTCAATCTCATGTTAGTGAAAGTGGTCAAGAGTCTCAAATGTCAATGACAATGAGACAAGTCACTAGTGGTGAAAGTGGGCATGGCAGTGCTATTGTTTTGAGTGTCAAGGACCCAATAACTACTAAGAAAAGATTGGGTGCATTTAAGAGGCATCGGTTAAATAGTGGCTTAAAGAAGAAGAAATCAAAATTGGATAAATATTTATCTAAGCTGGTAGATGATGATGATAGTGAGGATACTGACTTTGATATTCTCATGTGGTGGAAACTCAATCAGTATAGGTTTCCTATACTTGTTGCTATAGCTCGTGATGTGTTGGCGGATTCAATATCAACGATTGCTTAGGAATTCGCTTTTAGTATTGGTGGACTTGTGCTTAATGCATATAGGAGTTCTCTCACTCCTAAGATTGTGCAAGCACTTATTTGTGCTCAAGATTGGCTATATCGAAAAGCAAGTAGTGATCCAGAGTAGATTGAGGATGATTGGAATGAGAGTGATAAACTTGTTTTCGTTAATTATTTCTTTGTTTCTTTGGTTTTTTTTTAATTTACCATAATATAGTATCATTCTATATGGCATCGTTTCATTTTTTCAATTTATTTCTTTGCTTCTTTAGTTCTTTGTTTAAAGATTTTAACAAATTTGTTATTTTATTTTTTAATTTGTCAAAGATTACATTAGATCTCATACGTGAAACTCAAGTTGAATCTGAGTCTGACTTTGAGTAGTAACATTTTATTCCTATCGGCTATTGTCACTTTTCAGGTAATATTATCATTAAGTGTCATGCATATTTACATTTATAACTTATTTAGATTATCCTAACATAATTATTTATGCTAACTATTTTATATTTTTATATTTTTAGGAACATGTTCTGGAAAATTGTTGAATTGGAGTTGTAGGTTCGAGGTTCATCAAATCTATGTTTTGAAAATTAGTAATTTATGTTGTGTAACTCCTAACTTTTATAGATCGGTAGTATGTATAAATTATTAATTTATATTGTTCTTCTTGCATTTAGATTAATTACATTGCATAAATTATTAAATAGCATTATGTACAATTTATGACTACCTTTTTCCTTTATCTTTTCCATTTTATTTAATATTTTTGTTAGCCAATTTAAATATAGTGTTTACTACTTCTTCAAAAAAATAAATTATTAGTTTTGCATTCTTATAAATAATAATATAGTGTTTATTGTTTTTTATTGCAAAAATTATATAGTGTTTACTTATATAATTAAAAATAAATCACAAGAGTTGGACTAATTATTTAAACATAATTACATGGGTTTGATTTTAATTAAAAATATGTGCTTCACACAATTTTAAGTCTATGCCCATCACAAAATTTTCAACTTTTATTAGCTTTGGGCCAATTAAGTCCAAGCCCATTTAAAATTTTAACCAATTGAAACTGATGAAAACTGAGATCAACTTTGGTTGATAGGTTTTCATTGTTACTAGTCGATTGCGATCAGTTAAACTTTTCCATCGATTTCTTCAGTTTTGCTTTCTCCCGAAATCAACTGATACACGCCCCTAGTAAATGATGTCTAACATTTGGTAATATATTCTACAACAGCAACTTGCGAGTATTGCATTAATATATAAATATAACTATAGGATCCAAACCCTTGCGGTAGGCCACATTTTAGCTTTGGTTAATTGAGGAAAGAGGTTTCTGAACCTAGGCCTATTACACCTTGGCAATATGTGATAGCTTGTTTACTATTCTTCCTGACTGTAAGTTCTGGTTTGGAGTTAGGTATTGCATCTTAGGTATTATATTTTCGTAGAAACACTTAGACATTGTTGCATTGAACTGTAGAAGATAGAACAAGTTATATTTTCTACATTTTTCTGGCTATACCAAATTTCTTACTTGGATATTAAATATTAATAGTGTGCAATCTCCTTGACAGATAAATCGACTTCCTCCAAAGATTGTTAAATACTTTATAGATTCGAATGCTAGTGAATTGCAAGATATGGAACTCCAAGACCCATTTGTGGAGTCAACATTGCCCTACCATATGGTGATAATAGACGTGAGAAATCGAGTAACAAGTATTATTTGACTTAACTTAGCAAATGGATTCTCCATAAATAGGTCATTTTAAGATAGATCACAATATGTAAAATGCAACTTCCTTTTATTGTTCATTACCCTAATATTTATTACAAATTATGTGTAGAATTAAAAAGTTAATACAATTCACAAAAGCTTAGCAAGAAAGGGATTGTAAGAAAAAGATGCCAACTAACAATGTCCAATAGCTTCAAATATTTTTAGAAGTTTGGTTTCTTTTTGATACATATTCAAATTAAAAAAAAAAACATGATTGATAACTGATTTGTATACCTAAGAAACCATATTTACTAAATGTCATCATTAAAGTTTTTAGAATTCTTTGGTTTGCTTTTATTTATTTCAATAAAAAATACTTGAAAACAATAATTTATAATTTTTAATACCTAGAGGATAGATTCATTTAAATTTATTACTTGCAATTGAATATTATTTACTATCTATATTCTCTTATTTTGCATGAACCTGAGTCCATAATATTTAGACATCTCTTTTATACATGAATGTTTAAATTACAATAAACATTCATCTAATTCATTGAACAAAATAAAAAAGTCAAGAATATCTACTCATTTCTTAGTATACATAGCACATAGTCATTATTGAATAAACATATACACTAAATTTGACAACCTTTTGCCATTCATTTTATATGTAAAAGACAGATACTACTAGAAATTATTAACTATTTTATATTAATATGATCTTTACATTATATTATTGCTCTATATTCTAAAATTGTTTATCTTAATTTGCAAACAGTATAGGTTATATACTCTTTCATTTCTTAATATTTTACTATATATCTAACAATCTTTGTATAATCAAATTATTGTAAAAATGATTTACATCATGATTTCGAAATTTAACTTCTTTGCATTACATGATTTGTTCTTATAGTATTTACACTATGCACTAGTGGATTGAACTTATTAAAGTCTGCTATAATAGGTTAAAATGGACCAACGATATCTAAGTGACTTGGAATTGTACAAACTACCAAAATCAGTGAAAGTGAAGGTCATACAAATCTAGTAGTCAACAACAATAGATAATCCACAAATATTTCTGAGTTTAATTTTCTAGTTGTTGATATCAATGTAGCTTATTAAAAATGGAAACCTTTACTTAAATGTTTCTTACTATATGCTTTTTAAAAATATACTAAAATACAACTTAATTGTATTTATCTCTAATAGAAAAATGTAATGCAAGTAATGATTAAAAGTTTAGATGCACAACAATGCAAATCTATATTGACAGAAGGCTCTATATACTTGATTGACAAATTTTGAGTTATGAAAAGCAAAAACAATTACAATGCTTTGCTTAGCAATTTGATGATTGTAATTTCAAAAGCAACAAAAGTGAAGCAAGTTCATGAAGATGGAATTGCATATCTTACGCATCATTTTAACTTTATAGAGTACATCATATTTCATGACAGGATACACCGAAAAAACATCTTGATAGGTACTAAAAGAAAATATCCTACATAATCAAACTGCATTCAATAATTTAACTTTTAACTTTTATATTATGTTGTTTCAATAGTGAAATTATAGATGTCATTGGAGTGTTGACAACAATAACTTTTGTAAACAAAGTTTAACTAAATCATAAAAGCACTCTTATTCTTAAAAGGGACATGTACCTATAAAATCTCAAGTAATTACTATGATGAATATATGATTCATTTTCACATCACTATCTCTACATATAAAGATAGACATTTTAATATAAACACACTACTTAACATACTATATTTCTTTTGTTAAAAACTTTTCACAATAATAATACAATCAAAGTTGTGTTGTATGGAGAGTTAGCATTAGAAATAATGAAGACGAAATATTTCAAAACAGGCCAAATACTGTTCTTACTATTGCTGGATTGATGATCAAGACTTATATGCATAAGTTGATCATTATAAATATTTTTAAAAGCAACAATAACTATTTACCATAAAAAAACATGATTATTTAACTAATTACATTTTGTAGGATCATTGTGCGCATTTTTCTGTTCTACAATCGGAGTTTATATTGATCATGTTATTCCTCATGTAGAAAAACTAAAGACTTAGGTAATGTCGTTCAAACTGAACAACTACAGTCTAATTTAAAATGACCTTGAAAGCATCGTACTTATCACTGACTAAAAAAATTATAGGTATCAACATGAACCAATTGAAGCCCAACTGTAAAAAATGAAAGAGGAAAATCTCCTACAAATTACTCAAGTAACTTAATCCAAAAAGCGATAGTTGGAGACTTGCTGGGAATAGAACTAGGGAAAACATTGGTAAAAATCTAACTACTTATACTACTATATTTTTAGCAACAAAGATTACTTATAATTATTTAAGAAAAATTACAGCTCCTAACCACAAAAACATGTATTTCTAACTATAACATCAAATTAAATTAATTCGCCATGCTATCAAAATTAACAATAACATTTACATCCTCTCATAAAATAAAAAGTTTGAGGTCACAATAACGATAGTAAATATAGAAGCACCAAATGGATGGTTCAACGAATGTGAAAAAAGATTGAAATATTTTCAGCAACAAAGATTACTTATAATCATTTAAGAAAAAATACAGCTCTTAACTACAAAAACATAAATTCTTAACTATAACATCAAATTAAACCAATTCAACATACTATCAAAATTAACAAAAACATTTACATCCTCTTACAAAATAAAAAGTTTGAAGTCACAACAATAATAGTAAATATAGAAACACCAAATGGATGGTACTACAATGCATGCAACAAATGTGCAAAAGGATTGAAATATTTATCCGACAGATTTTGGCATAGAACCCATGATGAAAAAGTACTAGTACTAATGTAAGAAAATTAAAATTTCATGATCAAATTTACAAACAAAATGTTATTCTACAACATAAAAATAATGATTTTTTTGTCTATTTCTAACAAGATGATTTTGGAGCTAACAATACAAGATCCAGCTAGTGAAATTCAACTACTGGTCTTTGGTCAACAAGCAAAAAAGTTAATTGGAGCAACCATAGCAGAGCTTGTTGCCATAAAAAAATTAACAAAATGATTCTTCCAATTCTTGTCAAAGCTTTGATAAACATAGCGAGAACATTCAAGGTAAGACTAACAACAAAAGCTATTGATCAAGGATTGTTGAAATTCAAGATTTTTTATTACAACATTGTTAAAGAAACCTTGCCTGATCATTACGAAGCAGAAAAAGGTACAATGAGAAATACTACTCCTATCATAACAATTGAAAACCAACAACTCATAATTGTAAGTTTGAAATTGAAGTGTCTCCATCACCAATCGATTCACTAGCCACAAAGCAATTAATCCTAGAAGAACCACCAATGAAAAAATCGAAAAATCATGTATGTTAATTAGATTACTTTACAAATCTTTTATTAATTCAACTTAAAAGCTTATAAAAAATTAGACACTAAACAAATTTTATCTTCTTATGTGTACAACAGGTCCAACGGAAAAAACGCAACAACAGAAACCAAAGAAATGAGAAGAAATGTGTATGGCAAAAGAAACAGGAAATTATCACCATAGTTAGACATATCTGATAGTCATGTAACGATTTGATCATTTTGTTTGACCAAACTAGGAGACTCTTTGTTGACCATTCAATTTGTTTATAAGGTTCCTTTTTTATTATTTTATTATCTCTTTTACTTACAAAACTGTTGTTATTATATATACTACTAATGTAAATATGGTTGTTTCTTCCTCCAAGTATAAGTAAGAAATATGATTTTACTTGAAATTTGTGAGTCAAAGCACATCTTACAAGCAACGTGCAAACAATAAAAACCTACAAATGACAAATATTGATTATTTTATTTGAATAATATAATTTTAATGGAAAAAAAATAACTGAATGTTTGATAAGATTATTATCTTAATTGGATAAGTACTATTTTATAACCATATATGTAGGTATAGGTTTTCAGTGATTAAAACTAAAGCAAATAACCATCTTCAATTAATACCAATTTATCTTTTCCTCTACCAACAAGAACCATGCATTCATGCAGTTAACTAACACAATATAGCATAATAGCATAAATCAAAGAATGGGAACAAGTGTACATGGCAAAAGGAAGAGCAAATCTCTAAATCACAAATGTTATTCCCTTTGTTTGAATAATATATTTTTAATGAAAAAAAATTATTACATGTTTAACAAGATTACTATCTTCCTTGGATAAATATTTGTTAAAAATCATATATTTAGGGGCAACTTTCCAATGATTGAAAGCAAAAAAAATAACTGTCTTTAATTAATATATTCATGCAGTTAACTAATACAATATAGCTTTCCTTATAAACTCTTTTGAATGTACAAATTGAAGTCCACTACAACATAATCTATATTCCTTGTAATTTTTCCGGTAGCGTCACAATTTATATTTCCCGTGATTTTTTCTGTAGCGTCACAATCTACTGGCACTATCCTAGTAAAATATTATAATATTATAATTTTTAATCAAATTGTATCACATTATCACTAACCAATCACCAATTAGGGGATTAATTATTCAAAAAACACTCTTAACTCTTAAACCTTTAATGTTGATTTTTTCTGTAGCTTCACAATCTACGGGCACTATCCTAGTAAAATATTATAATATTATAATTTTTAATCAAATTGTATCACATTATCACTAACCAATCACCAATTAGGGGATTAATTATTCAAAAAACACTCTTAACTCTTAAACCTTTAATGTTGATTGCATAATTAATTAATCACATAATTTGTAATATAAACTATAAATCATTAAATTTTTTCTCTCCTAATCTAATTTATTAGTTATGTCAAAGAAAATTTTTAATTTTTTTCTCAAAATAAACTTATATTAATCATAAAAAAATCTACTGTTAATAATTTTTCAAATAAATTATTAAGTGAATTAAAAAATTAACAATTTTAAAAGTAAAGTAGTTTGATTAAGTCGAATAAAATCGAATTAATCAATGAATGAATCAAATTGATGGTTTCGATTAAATCAATTAATAAAATTGTTGGATCGAAATTAATTGGATTAACAGTACATGTATCTGTAAATGGGAGCTCCGGTGGTATCTTCCAACCGCTACTCTTACCAGAAAATGGATAACTTGACAAAGAACTCACAACTCCTTGTATCCATTTTACTCTCCGTACAAACCTAAAATAAAAGCACTCGAAACAAAAATTGAACAATCAACCCATTTCTACCCTCCCTCTTCACGATGCCCATCACTTCATTTTCTCTGTTTCGCAACCGAGCACCCGCCATAAGCGCCAGTTTCCTCCGTCACTTATCGCCCAACGCAATTCGCCACCTCGCTGTCCTTGCTGCCACACAAAACGTATCCAGGAAACCCCAACCAAACAAGAATCTCCTTAGAGCTAAACACACCTTCAAAGAGTACTCCTCCCTCGCCCACGTCCTTTCGCCTAATGAAACCCCTTCCCTCTCGGAATCGCAAGCAATCGGCACCGTCGCCGCCGCCCAAGCCAACTTCATGCGCGTCATAGTCCAACGGGAACAAGAACCTTCTATCAGCTCCGGTAAAGAGGATTCCAGCACTAAAATCGGGGTGGAGTTACTCTGCGTGGTGAAGGAGGTTTTGAAGAAAATAAAGAGGAGGGTTCTGGTAGGGGACAAGGTGGTGGTGGGAACCATTGATTGGGTGGCCCGCCGTGGCATGATCGAGAATGTGTTTCAACGGAGCTCCGAGATCTTGGACCCACCAGTCGCCAATGTCGATCACTTGCTCGTGCTGTTCTCGATGGAACAGCCCATGATCGAGCCCTTTATGCTTACAAGATTCTTAGTTGAAGCTGAGTCCACTGGAATTCCCCTCACGCTTGCTTTGAACAAATTGGAACTCGTTGATGAAGAGGTTCGAACCTTGACAATCTCTTGCTTGAAGTTACCACGGTTGCTAGTTGTTGGTTCTGGCATTGTAATTTACTAATTTGTATTTTTGTGCTCATTAAAGTGGCATATAATTCATTGATAAATTCAATGGTAGGATTTACAAATTTATGAATAAGACAGTAGATGGGCAAACAGAAAATCCCGTAATTTTTCTAGCTGCATTCTCTTTCTTGAAGTTTTTGTAATTGCTAGTTGTTTGTTATGGACGGTAATTTTAGTTGTCTTAATGTGGATGCATTCCACCTTGGGAAAAATCGAATGAATTGCTGCTGATTTGTTGCACTTTGTGTTGTTTTGCTTATTGAGGGTTTTTTTTTTCCTTGCCAACTTACAACGGGGCTTTGAAATGCATGTGCAGACACTTGTTGCATGGAAGAATAGGTTGCAAAGCTGGGGTTATGAACCGCTTTTTTGCAGCGTTGAGACCAAACATGGCCTTGATTCTCTTGCGTTTTACTTGCGGGATCAAACAAGTGTCATCGTGGGTCCAAGTGGGGTTGGGAAATCAAGCCTTATTAATGTTCTGAGAAGTTATCTCCGTGCTTCTGATGCCCTTGAAGGAGATAATTGGTTTGATCCTGTGGGTTTATTTCCTTATTCTTTAAGACTTCTTTCTTTGTTTCTCGTTTCTGCATTCGGAATTGTAAGTGCTATATATTTTCTCTACCTTAAACAACATTTATTTTATTAGATTTTGGGCAGCAAGTGGTTTGAAGATCAGAGGGTTGGGGAGGTTTCAACAAGAAGTGGCAGAGGAAAACATACTACTCGACATGTTTCTTTGCTTCCGTTATCAGGAGGAGGCTATCTGGCTGATACTCCTGGATTTAACCAACCTAGTTTGATGAAAGTGACAAAGCAGTCTCTTGCCCAAGCTTTTCCTGAGGTCTTTTACCTGCTGACTGTAATATCATAGACAATTTGGTTGCCATTTACAGACTATGTACACTGTATCAATTTCCAATGTGCTTTTCAACTTGTTTGATTCATCTGATATCTTTCTTTATTATACTGTTCTTTTCAGATACGGAAAATGCTAAAAGATAGTGAACCCGTGAAATGCTCATTCAATGATTGCTTACATCTTGGTGAACCAGGGTGCATTGTGAAAAGTGATTGGGAAAGGTATTCATACTATTTTCAACTTCTTGATGAGATCAGGATCAGAGAAGAATTTCAGTTGAGGACATTTGGTACCAAGAGAGAGGGTGATGTTAGGTATGTAAACAAATAGGGAGCATATGTATATCACAGAAGTTATCTGCCTTAAAGAAAATCCCTTTTCATATATTGGTGTATAATTTGTTGACATATAGATCAACAAGAGACAAGAGTAATAGGCAAATAGAAAAGTGGGAGCCCTATCTTCATTTTTATTTACATTAATATTTTGATAATATTCCACTGAACATAATTCAATTAGAGGTACTAACTTTTTTGGTAGTAATAAGAGCTACTACATTATGTTAAATGTGCGTAATTTTGTTTATAGTCATAATAGAAACTGCCCAATGCTTTAATCTTCCAAATCTTCCTATAAGGGGATCCTTTTCATACTTCTCCAGTGCTTTTCCATATCTTCAGGATCCTGTTACTTGTAACTTGCATCAGTTTCATATTCTTTTGAAAAGGTAGTGTAGTGAGAAATGCTTAAATCTATTTTAAATTTTACATTTTTAAACAATTTCTTTCTTCATGATCCAAAACTATGTTTACTACATGCACATTTTTTTTGTTTTACTGCTCATAAAGTGCTGTTGATTATTTAAGAAAGGAACTTATTTTCTTCTTCTTTTCCTTCACTTCTGATATTTTATTGAAACTTTTCATTCCTAGATATGGTTAAGATTTTTGACTAGCTAACTTGTGAACATTTCTGCTTCAGTTCTGTAACGTAAAATGCCATTTGCAGGTACAAGGTGGGAGATATGGGCGTTAAGCAAGCTGAACCTCGACTGGAACCAAAGAAATATAGGAGACAATCGCGGAAACGGATTAACCAGTCAATATTAGAAGAATTAGATGAACTTGATGATGACGATAGCTTAGACTTAGAAAATGACCCAATTGTAAGAGCAATAAAGAATGAAAACCAGTAGGAAATTCACTGGCCTTGGACTGTACAGTGTAAATAATATGGTTGACCCTTTTTGTAGAAGAGAATGTGAAACTTGACGTGCCAGGTTGCTGTTAGTATGTGGTGCTAATAAGATTGTCAAGTCCTTTTTGGTATAAAACCTTGCATGACAGCATCCTCAGGATTTTACTCAGCTGCTAGAATGCATGTAATTCACTTTTTGTCATGGAGTTCAGTGTCAAGCCCTTGAAGGAGATAATATTTCTCGTAACAACAGCAATCAATATGCTTCTGAGAAGTCATTCTTCATTCTGAAGCCCTTTAAGAACGACATGATATCGTTCCGCACTGCAAGCTACCCCCACCTTTTCATTTCATTGCCGTAAGATTACCGTTGCAAGGAGTAAGAAATGTCTTCTATATCGTTTCCGATTAGTTGCCACCAAAGTTTCGTAGCCGCTGGAAATTGTCACTGCTCAGCAGGTTTAAGAAAACATAATAGGGGACTCTGTTTCCATTGCCCAACTTATCACGAAAAAGCTTTAAATCATATCCAAGAATAAAACTACATTTCCATCCTCTCCACTTACAATATTTCATAGCAAAACAGTAGCATCATAGCAGTATGAAAACATATGAGAGGCGTCAAGAAGAAAGTGATGCATAACAGAAGAATTCCCTTTGAAGGATCATTCCATAGTTCAAAATTTTGGGGAAATTAAGTAGACTACAGTATCCATTGATGCACATGAAGGCAGAAAACATCAACTCAGCCTGTATCAAACTCTAATGATGCTAAGATCAATTAAAACGACCTACTTCTTGGTGGCTTTCTTCTTTGAACTCACAGCCACCTGTGGCTTGGGATGCTTCTCAGCTTCACTGGGATCCAACCAATTGAGTGGGTGGCGGTTGAAGAAAGGCCAATTTGGAACAGTAATCAATGTGGTGAGAGTCACACCAGCAGCATATACAAGGATCATCATCTGAAACGATCCCAATACATAACCTGTAATGAATGCAATCACCGCAAACACCAACAGCATTATTTGCATTGTCTGCTCTGCTACTTTTTGCCCTTGCCAATCCATCTACAATACAATTCAACCATCAACATAAGCCAAACGCTAGGAAACCACAAAAACAATGACTGAAAACAGTTAAGGAAACTATAACTACCATCCATCGTTGCTCAAGCTTTATCATTAGCATGAATATCTCCTAGAAAAACTTTTAAAGCAACTAAAATAAAAATGAAATAGTTTTTTTTTTTCCCATTATGCTGCTATGGTTTGTGCTTCGCCAATGAAGGGACATTGGGCAATCGATCTTCTCCCTTCCCATTTTCATTCCAGTTATTAATCTTCATTTCTTTCATCGCCGATTATGCTAGTATTGCAGGTGTCACTATATTTGCTATACACATGAATCCCGATCCCCAAATTGCTTCGTTCAAGTACATTCGTTTCAAAACCCTAGAGATCAATGACACTGACTTGGGAGCAAAGATCGCTAAATCAAAGCCCTAAATGGGGTTTATCCGAGAAAGCAAAAGAAAAGTGAAACTTAAAAGCCATTGAAGCTAATTGCTCATTAAAATCTAAGATCATCAAAACCAATCACGATCAAGAGGAACATTGGAATTGGAGAATTAAACAGTGATGGCTAATCCTTAGGGCTATGCTTGCTTTCAGAGAAACTAAACTCAAATCCCCCTCGCCTTTACAGCCGGAAGGCCATGCTCTTTCCTTTTCCGCATGATTCTTAAATTTCGATCAATATGGAAATAAAACTTATCATAAAATTTTTAACAAAAAGAATTTGCGTTGTAACTCAAAACCCAACGCCTGCAATTACGATTTCTCATTGAGAAGAAAGAGTAGAAGAGGTAAACCTTACCAGAAACTCGAGTGCAGTGCCAGAGAGGAAGACGATGTCCGAATGTGAAAGTCAAGATGGAGAAACTGACGAATTTAAAGTACAGATTTTAATATGTATTTGTGAACTGACGATCTGATTGAAATCAAGAACGCGTATGATAGCCGTTGGATCAAATTATGAAATCTAGGCCCACGCTGTTTATTTTACTATTTTTTTAAAAAAAAATTAATACTTATTGTCACGTAGGATGTATATAAAAACAAATTTATAAAAAAAAATAAATAAAAGCTGTATTTCACTTGTTTGGTTTAATATAAAAACAATACCAGTCTTCTCATTGCTTGAACCAAACAAATAATAGATGATTTTAGAGTTTATTTAATTAAGTTTAATGTTAGATTTTGATCTAAAGAATTCAATTAAGAATTTAACTGTCTAATTGAACATTAGTTGTTTAAAGAAATTTTATAATTAATTGTGAGGAACATATTTTACTTGTTACTTGCAGTTTGATAAACTTCAATATATTAAAATTAATTTCATATATTTTATAAAACCTTGTATCTAAATAAGTTTAAATATTTAAGGGCTTATCGTGAAAGATTGGATTTTCATTTCATTTAGTATTAATTAATTGCACCTACTTCTTTATTTGAATTTCAATCCTTACTTGATGCTACTACGTTATTATTTATACAATGACAAATGGCAATTTAGGAATATAAGAATGTTCATTTTCTTCAATCAAAATTACTTTTAATATCCGTATTTTTCTATATACTAATTTTTATTAATACCTGCTTTGCACATGAATATTTATTTTTAAATAAAAATTATATATAACACAAATGTTTTTAAATTGTAAAATTGATTGTTTATAAATATAAAATTATATATTAAAGACAATTAATATTTCAATTGTATATTAAAAACATTACATTTTCCTCCTTTCAAACAACGGAAAGGTTGAAAAATTTTCAACCTTACCAAACAAAGCCTAAAACACATAAAATTTCAAGATTTTAATCAATTCATGAATTAGGGTTTAAACATAAACAAGAAACTTTAAGTTTTGATCTCTCTACAAGAAAAAACCAAATTACTACATAGTTATGGATTTAATCCTTGTATTAAAAGGAACAAAAACTCTATGTTTATTGACAAAACTAGTAGCTAAAAAATAAATTTTTGCTTTCTTAAAGATCTCGACTTAACATGATAAATATATGACAAATCACATAAAATAATACTTAATTGGATCATATGTTCAAACTATGACAAGTTTTGATATCAATTGATAGACTTTATGTATTCATTTTTTATTTAACTCAAGATTCTTTATAGTGAATTTTAGAATACAGAAGAACACTTGATTTTTAGTCATGATTTGGCAACGGATACAATAGTGAAAAGATCGATTTTTAGAGATTCAACACATTAGGATCTTCCTCTTCCTTGATCTATAAACTCTGAAAGAAGTAAGATTTTTAATGTTTTTTTTTGTGTAAAGAGAATACCTAACCTTACTGTTATAAGATTTTCTACACCAGACTGTACTCTTAAGCCTGCATTCACTATTGACGTCTAACCCATCATATTAAGAGTTATAATATTGGCACTTTATCAAGACTCAATAAGCTTAGCCCCTTTCATAAAAGGCAAAACTAAATTAAATAATATAATTTTATATTTTAATTATTTAAAATCTAACAATAAGCTCTATAAAATAAAAAAGTGTAGGAAAAATCCCTATTTCTAACACATTCAAGAGAAAAAAAGTTTTAAATTCAATGTAATTCTTCACTAACGGTTGCCATTTGCAAAAGCATATAATTTAACCCATTCCTCTGGCTTCCCAAATGTATTTTGGCCTTTCTCTCCTTCTTTATCTTCCTGCTTACAACTTGGCTTGCCATCAACCAAGAAATTTTCTTTCCATTTCCAATATTCCAAATCCATGTTGAAATGAACAAGTTAATTCTCGTGCATAGTTTCAAAACTGGAAGAGTACAAGCTAAAATTAAACCATATTCAAGAAGTCTTGAAATATGCTGCATTTAGAACTTGGGATTTTCCCTGAAGTAATGGTTTGAGAGTGGAAAGAGCCTGTTGCAAGCATTGCTACCCCAAAGAAACAGTAGCAAGTATCAAAGGGCATGGTTTCAAAAGCCTAACAAATCATCCAAAGCATTGTTACCAGGTTTCCCAGAATCAATGATGATATGTGTATTCCTATTGCCAACAGCACGGACTCACTTGTAGTCCTGCCACTGTAAAGAATTTTTGGCTAGTTTTGAGTGAAAAATCATAAGCCTTTTCCATTTTTATCCTTTTTCCTATTATTATGGGCAAATAACATTCATTATTCTTTTAAAACAAGTTAACCTCAATCACAAATGCAACTTCTATAAAACTTTATAATTAGACTAAGATTAAACAGAAATCTCCAAGAAAAATCTCAAATGACATTTGACTAAACAAAGTTTGAAAACACAAGAAACCATCCAATACATCTAAACAACAACTCATTCTATTTTGAAAAATATCAAAACTTCCTCTAGGTAAGAAATCAAAGTCGAGAAGCACCCCTTCACTGACTAAAATTTTAAACTTCAACTCAAGAGGAAACACCACTGCGCAGAGCTTGGGACTTCTTAGACTTGCTAGCTGCCAGTTGGGTCTCAGGCTGAAAGAAAGAAAGATTATAAACAAAAAACATACAAGCACAGCATCATTTTCATACATTAGGGAAGTTGAAGTCTAATTGAATTACCTCTTTCTTAACAGATTCTTCCTTCTCAGACAAAATCAATTCAATGTGGCAAGGAGAAGACATGTATGCTGCAAAGGACAGTGTCCTATTAAGATGGGAATACAAAATAGAATCTACACAATAACAAAGTGCATGGTTCTAGTACATACGGTTGATTCTTCCATGAGCACGGTAGGTACGACGCCTCTGTTTCTGAGCCTGGTTTACTTGGATGTGAGAAATATAGAGTGCATCGACATCTAAACCCTTAACCTGAGAAATTAATTTCAAATTGTAAGGAAAGGAAAGCAATAGAGCTGACAAAAATTAAACACCACAGAGGAGGCATACCTCAGCATTACTCTCAGCATTTTTCAGTAAGTCTAGAATGAACTTGGCAGATTTTACAGGCCAGCGACCTTGTCCATTAGAATGCCTGTTCTTTGCCTGAGCTGTACGTCCGACACCACCACAGAAGCGTCGGAAGGGTATGGCCTGCTTGTGGGCCATAACATCCTCCAAATACCTCTTAGCCTTACCCAAAGGCAACTTTCTTATGGCAAAGGCAGTCTCCCTTGTGTTCTATAAAACAATAACCAAGAATGAGACTCATTGATTACCATCAGCAAACCAGAACAAGCACAAAAATGGCCAAGAAAAACCAAAAATAAAAGATGGGGAATTATATCATAAAACCAACACAATGACAGCTCACAAAAAGTTAGCAACATCAAGACACAGCCAAAAAGCGGTTGAACAAACTCATTCTCATATCATAATTAATCCAAAAACTAACTTTTTTCCTAACAGATAACCAAATGTGGCATCATTTACTGAACCTTCAGTCACCACATGAAAACAGAGGTTCACCCAATAACAATGCAAGCAATTTTCCTGAAGTTTACGAGAGCCTCGTCCACAAAAGGCAACAAGACCCTGCTTTTTTCATCAGGTTCAACAACCCAAACACTCAGCCAAAAACTTTATAAAAACTATAAACAACACAACATAAAGAGCTTACCAGAATCACTTAAAAGTCCTCCCTCAAGCAAATTAAAATGCAAGCAAAATTAAATAGAAAAGCTTTGAGAACGGCATTCAGTAATGTAATGCAAATTCAATCAAGGTATTAACTATAATAGCAATTCGAGCAAACATGCTTTCACGAAACTACTTCACCAAGCTAATCTCCATCTAAATTTAACAACCAAATATTAGTCTCACATCATTAACTGGATCTTTAGTGCTAACGATAGACAGAGGCTCCTCAACAAGAATCCAATCAATACCAGAACAATAAATCAAGAATTAAATCAAATTATATCAAGTTAAGATGATACTACCTTGAAATGAACCCGAAGATCAGAGCCCCTTGCCTTGCAGGCTGCAGAGAATAGACAAAAAACATCTTCAGCTTCTAACAAAAATAAATGGGATTTACAGAAAGAAAGGAAAGAGCTGGACAAGGAACAAATGAGACTTTACACTTAGTGGAATTATCGGGTTCCCTTGAATACTTCACCTGAAACAAAATAAAAGAAATGGATTTAAAACAACATCAAGTTTCGAGTTATATAGTCTCATAAAAATAAAAATGAAACGAAGAAGAGCTTTAGAAAACAATTGATGAAGCGATAGGAGAAGAACGAGCACCATGGCGGCTGATCTGGTTGCTGCTTCTGCTGCCTTTTTCCGGGTGGTCTGCCTAGCACTAGCAGAAGAAAGGGACGAGCGGCGAATTGAGTTGCGTTATAAAGGGTGACAAATGAAAAACCCTAATCCTAAATGATGGTTTTCAAAATGGGCTAGGCCTGCCATAGGCCCATTAACCCTTTTGTAGGTTTTTGTTTGTGTTCCTCACAGCTCACCACGGCATCCGACTCGGGTTTCATTCATTCAATACGTACACTAACCAAATTCTGAACGAAACAAAATTTTCCAGTTAATTCAACCAAAAAACAATAATAAAAAAAAAAACACATTGACGCTAGTCAATGTACAGACATCAGCAAGCATAAATTTCAAAACAAAACTAATTAAAAAAATAAGTTAAATTCTCTAACAAGTTTTTAAATTATATTAAGAAAATTAAATTAACTTTTAATTTTTTATTACGTTCAAATAACTTCTAAATTTTTATTTTGAGTTAAATAAACTCTTTTCACCAATGAGACGTGGTATCAAAAATTATTGACTAAGAATTAGATTTTTTCCTTTTTATCCATCCAAATATCTAAAAATTATTGATTAAGGATTTGAAATACAAAATTAAAAAAATAACTAATAGCTTAGAACTGATTACTATAATTTCTTAACTAATTATCATTCTCTTAATTGAAGTCATCCTTAATTACAATAGTTTCAATCGAACTGAAAAAGTTGGATTAGATTTTTTTATTAGAAAGGATGGCTTCAAGTAAGAAGATAATAATTAGTAAAGAAATGATGATAAGCAAATTGAAACAATTAGAATTTTTTTCTTAATTTTTTGTTTTAAATTTTTAGTCAATAATTTTTGGACATTTGAATTGGTAAAATGAGAGAAAAAAAAACCCAATTCTTAGTTAGCAATTTTTGATAACAAGTTAACATGTTATGCAGCACATAACGTGGCATAAAACATTGTTAGCTATACTGTTAACTAACCGAAGTTAGTCAACGATCAATGAAATGAGCTTATTTAACTAAAAATAATAATTCAAGAGCTTATTTAAATGTAATAAAAAAGATAAGGCTAAATTGACTTTTTTTGTATAGGTCGGAACTTTATTTGTGTATTTAGCTTAAAAAATACAAATACTATCAATAAAATTGTAATTATATAAAAAAAAATTACTATTAGAGTCTATTTGAAAAGTTTTTTCAAAATGATTTTTTAACAGTTTTCTCTATTTGAAATTTGGGAAAAATTTTTGCGAATCTAAAATGTTTTACAGGTCAATAAAAAAAATTATGTTGATTAACATAAAATATCTTACGTACAAGAGAGACAAAAAAATTGTCTATCTACATTCTTCCTAGGATTGATCCTATTTGAAAAATATTGTCTTCCCCTTTTTTGTGAGATCGATCTCACAAAGTAATAAAGTATCATTATTCTTCCTTTTTTTATCTCTTTATTTAGTACTCTTTTACCCAAAAAAAAATCATTCAATATTTTTAATCAATTATTTCATAGAGATCATATCACTATAATTATTTTTACTATAATACTACAATCTTTAATATACCACAAAATAATTAAAATCAATTAAAAAATTTATATAAAATAAAAAAAATAAAATTTTCACACATGAAAATCTTACCTCTTTTTTAATTTCCAATTTAATCCTTCAACTATTTATTTCCAAAAGGAACAAAACGGTGGCTGAAATTAGTTATTTTGATCAAAACCCAAATGATAGAAATTAAGGCTCCAAAAAATACGATGAAACTGTAAAAGCAAGCTGATAACTTTATTATATAGAGTTATCACATGCACCTTTGGAACATGAATTTTACTAAGCTTTTTACTCTCTTTTTTTTTGTAATATTTAAGAAATTTCTATGCTTTTTAGTAGTAATTTAACTTATACGGTATCAATTTCCATTTATGTAATTTTAACTTAATTTTTTTGTCAAAATCCTTTATTTCAGCCTCTGATTATTTAATCCCTTAATGTTGAAGGAAATGCAAAGGATGGTGCAAGTGGGCTCAAAAGGCAACTAAATATGCTAAAATTTTTAGGGCATAAATCAAGTTGCAAAAGTCTGATTGAGGTGAATGTTGAACCAATGGAAAGTCTAGAGGATGAGCTATAACTTTAATGTTCAACACTTCCCCCAGATTAGAAGGCATCATGGCCAACGATGAAGTTAAATAGTGAGGACTGCAACAGACTACACAGAGCAAGTTAGAGAGTTTCTCATTGCGGGGAGAAGCAAGGCAAAATTAAGCCCAAGTCAAAGAGTTTCTCACCACAGCAAGAATGCAAGTTGGTTGCATCGAGAAACAAGGCAGAATGAAACTTTAAGTCAAAAGGATTTTTGCTACAACGAAAATCCATTCTCGCTGCAGCGAAAATGAGGATATTTGCAATACCAAGTTAGAGGCAATTTCACTACAGTAAAAATCCATTCTTGCTGTAGCGAGAACACGTCATTTAATGAACATTTTTGGACGGGTTTCTAGGTTAAGCTAAAAAAGAAAGGGGTATAAATAGATATTGTTGCACTAAGAAAGAAGAGGATTATGGGAGACCATTTTGGGTAAAAGGAGGCAAGAACCAAAAAGGAAGAAAAGGAAAGGAATCAAGAGTTGGAGGATCAAAAAGCTACAACAAATCATTTCTCACTCTAGATTTGATTCTCTTTCTCTAACTCTTTGTGTAACAATGCTTTGCTTTACTTAAAATGTGTAGTTTCCTCTTGAACATGTTGAGCTAGAATTTTCAATCTAGGATTATGGTGGATGCTATTATGTAGTTGGAATACTTTGGATTCATTTTTACTTACTTTTATGAGAATATCAATGTTTATTCAAATTTATGCTTATTATCTCATTTGTTGCTTAATCACCAACAAGTTAAGTACGGGGTTTTAGATGATGCTAGACAAAGATAATCTAAAAGGACCTAAAGTTGAGTAATCTATGTTCATTCCATGTTAAAAAATTAAGTGGGTGATTAATTAATAGGATAGATGTATACCTATTAATCATACATAGTTAATATAGGTCCTAAACTCAGTGAACTTAGCTTTAGTTAATTTTCTATAGACATATAAATAATTAATGAAGCTAGACAATTGTGTGATGACTCGATGGAGTATTATGCATGCTCAAGGAACCTAGACTAACATTGATTCTCATAAAAGTAATGAGTTAATTGATTTTATATCCCTACAAAGCAATAGCTGAAACCATTGTCCTAGGATTTAATTACATTGTTTCCTCACCACACCTTTAACTTGCAATTATTAGGTTAATTTAGACTTTTAAAGTAAATTTCATTTCATTTTAACAACTTGTTCTTTTTGTTGCTTGGATAAAACTTAGCTTGTTACAATTTTAGTAATTAGTAATAAATAGCAAACCAACTCCTTGAGGGATCGACAACCTCAACTCATCACTATATTACTTGTTGCGACTGTGTGTACTTGCACATAATCTTCGTTTGTATTTTGTATTTAATTTTGAGCATAATCCATATCAGACAAGCAAAAGATATTTACACAATAAGTTTTAGGCGTCGTTGTTGGGGAGTCATTTGCTATTCTTTTGCTAATATTAATACTAAACAGGCTAGTCTTAATTCAAGCTTTATTTTTCTTTGTTTTTAGGTACGTAAAACTATCATTATATGAGAAGAGTGCAAAGTTTGGAATGGGTTTTTCGTGATTCGAAAATAGGGGAAACTTTTCAAAGATTACTTAAACAAAATCCTTAAAATGGTAAGCAAGTTGAAAACATGGCTAGAAATTAGAGGGAACAACACATGCAGGAGCATGAAGCAACAAATAATAGATCCTTGAGAGATTATGCAGTTCTGTTGGTGCAAGGTCTTCATTCAAGTATTAGGAGGCCAGCAATTCAAGCTAACAATTTTGAAATCAAGCTAGGTATTATCCAAATGATATAAACATCAATTAAATTGGAGGTCTACCCAACGATGACCCCAATGCTCATATTACTATTTTTTTAGAGATTTACAACACATTCAAGCACCATGAGGTCACCGATGATGCTATACGGCTAAGGTTGTTTCCTTTCTCATTACAAGACAAGGCAAAAGTTTGGTTGAACTCTTTTCCCACTAGCTCCATTACTATTTGGGACGACCTTGCACACAAGTTTCCAACCAAGTTATTTCTTCTCGCGAAGATTGTGAAGATGAGGAATGACATCACTTATTTCATGCAGTTGGATCTTGAGTTTTTATACGAAGCATGGGAGAGGTATAAAGACTTGCTTTGGAGATGTTCACACCATAGCCTCCCTAAGTGGTTGCAAGTGTAAACTTTATACAATGGGCTGCTAAATCCAATTTGGACCACCATTGACACAACAATTAAAGGTGCTCTCATGGCAAAGTCAATTAACGATGCATATGACCTCCTGAAAGAGATGGGTTCCAACAATTATTAATGGCATTCTGAAAGGGCTTTATCAAGGAGGGCAGCTAGGGTTCATGAGATAAATGCCATTAATGCATTGTTAGCCTCAGTGGCTGCTCTCAAAAAGAAAATTGATGCTTGCAAAGTCCATTCAATAAAAAATATCTTTATTTCTTATGATTATTGTGGGGACGAAATGCTACCGATCATTGTCTAATGAGTATAGAGTCAGTGCAATTTGTTGGTAACAAGCAATAGAACTTTTCACAGTAGAATAATACATATGCAAATACTTATAACCCTAGGTGGAGAAACCACTCGAATTTCTCTTGGGGAGGCTAGCAGGGATCTTCATCAGCTATGCATCCACATTTTTCTCCAAGTTTTCCACAACAACCTAAATCCCTAGTGCAGGAAAAGAAGCCTTCCATGGAGGAGTTACTCATGCAGTACATGGCAAAGACAAATGCCTTTATTCACAATCAAGCAACTTCGTTGAAAAATCTTGAGACTCAAGTGGGGTAGTTAGCCAATGCTGTCAATGCTAAGCCTCAAGGAACATTGCCTAGTGATACAAAGCCAATTCCAAAAAGAGAAAGAAAAGAGCATGTGAAGGCCATCACTCTTAGGAGTGGAAAAATATTGGTTAGCAGTAGTAGTAAGCAAGAAAAGCCACAAGAGAAGCAATTTGAGAATGAAGCAGTAGTTGAAAGTTTCGACTAATAGGAGCAAGTCAAAGATACACAAGTCACAAACCCACCACCTCCATTTCCTTAACATTTCCAAGGGCAAAAGTTAGATGTTCAATTTCAAAAATTTTTGGAAACATTCTAAAAGCTCCACATAGATATACCTTTTGCTGAAGCATTGGAGCAAATGCCCTTACATGTCAAGTTTTTGAAAGATATCTTGACAAAGAAAAAAAGACTTGGTGAGTATGAAACTGTGACACTAATTGAGAAGTGTAATGCCATAATTTAGAACAAGCTCCCACCAAAGCTCAAGGATCTAAGGAGTTTCACTATACCTTGCACTATTAGGGCATTGTTTTTTGCTAAGCCTTTAAGTGACTTGGGAGTCAACATAAATTTGATGCCTTTGTCAATTTATTGAAATTAGGATTGGAGGAAATCAAGCCAACCACATTGACACTACAACTAGCTGATCGCTCTTTCATTTATCCTTGAGGGATTATGGAGGATGTTTTAGTCAAGGTGGATAAATTCATTTTTCTAGTGGACTTCATTGTTCTTGACATGGAGGAGGATCAGGAGGTACCAATCATACTTAGGAGACCTTTTTTACGCACCGTAAGAGCTTTTATTGATGTAGAGAAAAGGGAGCTTACATTGAGAGTTCAAAACAAGGAGGTAAGATTTAATATTTTTGAACTCTAAAGTTTCCCAATGACCATAATGAATGTTTTGTTGTAAGTGTTGTCAATAGTGTCACCTATGAGGTATTTGAGGAGAGTTACCCCCTTTAAAGGCATTTCTAGTAGCTAGTTTCGAGAGAAAAGATGATGATTTTGTTGAATGTGTGAAATTATTGGATGCATCTTCTCGAGTATTGAGGACACCATTTGAAGCTTTAGATTTTTCTGCTACATCATCACCAAACAAAGCCTGCAACAACCCATACCCTCGTATAAGAGCAAAGACAATCTCATCAATGAGATGGAGGGTTGATGGATGTAAATCTAAGTGCGAAAGGGCAGTGAGAGGTGAAAGAAATATTTTAGAATAAAATATTTTATACGTGAGAAAATGATAATTAAATAATAATATTTTATCAAGAATGAATTATCAAAATCAGAAGAGTGATTCGGAAGTGAACCAGGACAAAGTGAGACATTTTGATTGAAAATTTTACAATAAAATAATATTTTATTAATAAAATAATATTAAAATATTAATATTTTATATGTGATTGAAATTGGTCGTGAAGAAGAAGTATATGACTAATCTAAGTGGGGGAGAAGAAGTAAGAATGAATTTTGAAGAAAAATGACATAAGCGGGGCACAAGTGGCTTTATTAAATAGAAGATGAGTGAGTAAGCATATATTTAAATATTATGATGATATTTTGGTGAAGTGTAAAATTGATATTTTATTTGTACACATGTAAGGGAAGAAAAATAGAAGGAAATTGGAGTTTAAAGGAAATGATTGAAGGATCAAATTGCAAGAATGGAAAGTTTGGTAGAACAAGGGGTAAATAAGAAAAAAGTTGAGGA
>NW_018397254.1:14540499-14540582 GCF_002168275.2 Theobroma umbraticum | reverse complement strand
AGGCTTAAACTTGTTTGCATGCAAAGTGATTGATACATTAAGTGGCCTAATGAGAAAAGGGAGACATAGATACAAGTGTCTTG
>NW_018397254.1:14540282-14540399 GCF_002168275.2 Theobroma umbraticum | reverse complement strand
ATGTGAAATGATGGTAAGATGCTTTAAGTATAATTGGGAAACAATTATGCTAGTCAGGAGTTCAAAATGCAATGAATGAAAATGGTGGATATGTGTTGTTGTGAAAAGTTTAAAAAT
>NW_018397254.1:14540136-14540265 GCF_002168275.2 Theobroma umbraticum | reverse complement strand
ATGATGAATGGAAATTGATATCATGTTTAGTGGTGGTATGCTAAAAGTGAATATAGTTGTTGAAAGAAATCCAACATTCATGAGCTATTTAGAAATATTGAGTTTGCTTGGTAGGTTATACGGGAGGAT
>NW_018397254.1:14540043-14540126 GCF_002168275.2 Theobroma umbraticum | reverse complement strand
AATGTGAATGGTGAATTGAGAAATAAAGCATTGAAAGTAGATAGATAAGGATGTAAGTGAACTTGCAAATAATTGAGTAAATT
>NW_018397254.1:14539931-14540033 GCF_002168275.2 Theobroma umbraticum | reverse complement strand
GTTGCTTCCATGTATATACATGGTTAAAGTTATGAAAATATAAGATGGATTTGAATGAAAATTGCTTAGAAAGGTTAAAATGGTCATTTAATGATATAATTA
>NW_018397254.1:14539273-14539395 GCF_002168275.2 Theobroma umbraticum | reverse complement strand
CAAAGGAGGAAGTATAATTGGATTAGTGGCAAAGTGATATCCCGCCATTGTGAGGTGAGTAGGGAGTGTTGATTTTAAAATCTCCGTACTGTATATATTATTTTACGTTAATAAGCGTTGAT
>NW_018397254.1:14538817-14538941 GCF_002168275.2 Theobroma umbraticum | reverse complement strand
TTTGTGGATGCAAATCATTTTGAAAGGAGTTTTGGATATAACTATAGATAAACCATATATGGAAAGAGTTTTAAAAACAGGGAAACAAGCCTTTCACAATGTTTGCATCAAAATCTGTGCCTTG
>NW_018397254.1:14538687-14538807 GCF_002168275.2 Theobroma umbraticum | reverse complement strand
TGTGATATGCATAGCTAATGCATTTGTTAAATGATTTTGAATGCGAATTTTGAGCTTCAATTTTAGCCGATTTGTACATAAATATTTAAACCATGCCTTTTAATGTGAAAGGTTAATTGG
>NW_018397254.1:14538558-14538677 GCF_002168275.2 Theobroma umbraticum | reverse complement strand
GAACTTTGTTTTTAAATGATTTAAACCAAAAATCTTAGACAACCTTTAAATTGGTCTCTAAAATGGTTTTGACAAACCAAGAGCATCGAGAGTAGGTTGACTGTCACTTCGGTTAAGTG